>NC_071468.1:102529629-102832659 GCF_028500815.1 Rissa tridactyla
ATTGCATTATCTGCTGATCTATTCTGTGTTCTAGAATGCTTATGAGTTTCCAGAATGTGTATTTGAAATACATCAATTAATTGGAAACTAATGAATGTGGCTTTTCTGAGACGTTCTTACTCAAAATCACAGAAGAACTAGATTACAGAGTCGTGTAAAATACGGCTGCAAGGGAATTTGAGTTATTTAAACCTAATTCTTCATGTTCTGTCTACACTCACAATAGAGAACAAATTATTATGATTCAGATTTCTGTGTTTCTGGAAACTATTACTGTCCTCCATCAGAACTGCCTTCTTTGAGACATGTAACCACAGTTAATTCATTTTTTCTTTGTATTTTGTAGATCTGTAGTCTTTTCCTCATTTGTCAATGAGAATCCCATGTGAAACAATGTCAATGCCATGTTAGAGGGGGAAGATACAGGGAATTTACTGTTTGTTTCTTTACCTATAAAACTTATTGCTCTCTGAAGTAAAGGAAACTGTACTGCATGCAATTTGCTCGTATAATTACTGGTCAATGACTAGAAGTCCCCATTGAATTTTGGACTTCACTGTCTTAGAAGCTGTATGAATATATATTTCTGAAAAAAACCCCCAACAAACAAACAAACAAAAAACCACCAAAAACTTGGTTCAAAGACTTTGAACAGATGACAAAGATAAACAAAGAAAGAGAAAACCAGACACAGAACAGGGTAATTATGTGCCCTACCTTGTGTCTCAGGTCTGTATCAGAGCTCGGAAGCTGCAAGTGAGCTGGTCTGTGAAGCTGTTATGCACTCGAAGGAGACAAAGGCAGTGCTTTCATTCTACAGGTCTTTTCAAACTGATAGGATTGTCTTCTCTGAAGAATAAATAACAGCAAAGGTGCACAGAGCTGAGTTAATCTTACTGAGATAACTTTAATACCTGCCTTCACTTTTTGCTTTCTCAAGATATTTGAAATATACTGCAAAATTCAATATACTTTTGCGCTCTGCCATGCTTTTTGAATTTGTTTTCTGAAGGTGCCAAGCGATCAGAAGACGATGAATAGTATGGAAACAAAGCTTCTAGATAATACATAATATGAGGCAAAATATTCCACCAATCATTATACAAAATGATTTTTAAGATATGAGAGCACTCTTCCCAGGAAGTCGAGAAGGAGTAATAAAGACATATATTCTGGGGGTAAATTGTTGTCAGATTGCTGCCTAGAGCAGTGCAACGGACAGTGTGGAGAGGTGACTGGGGCAGAAGTCAAGCCGAGATGCTGAGTTTTGCAGCAGGACAGAGAAGGGAATAGAGCCGCAGTCAGGAAATGCAGACAACAGAAGCCAAAGGCAGCCTACAGTACTTAGGAGTTGTACTGTGCCGTGTCAGAGTGATCACCTTTAATCCTATAGAGAGGTATTGATATACCTCCTGGCAATCATGAAATTCCTCCCTCTCTCTGATTCCTGCACCGTGCAAACAGAGCATCCTTACTAAGTCTCCGTCTTTTACGTCTTTATTCTCTGCTACACTCTCAGGGAGGTGCTGACAGCATTTCACAGAAACATACTCAGAGAAAATGCTTCTCTGACCAGAGTTTAAAAGGAGAGGAGGGAGTTTGAATTGGTGCCGGAGAGATCTGTCATTTTAGCATACAGAGCTACTCTTAAGATTTTCAGCAAGCTTTCTCAAAGGACTTATTTAAACAAAAATCTCTAAGCAGAAGTGGATGTCTTCAGTGAAAGAAGGATATTTATGTTGTTGTCCTTTCTGCCCAGCATTTTTCTCTCTTCAAAGTTCACAAGGGAAGCTGACAAATCCTTTGATGGGAGATTGCTTACCATAGAAAATGCAGGACGTGATGCTAGAAGGAAACATGACCCTTCCTAATCTGAACACATACTGTGGCAGGGTAGATCCAAGAGATTATTCAGTCTTCTAGATAAGACCTAAGTGTCAAGGTACTAAATGTTTGTCAGAAGACTGTTGCAGTTTTCTGAAGAGTAATGAACCTATGGTTCCCTCCAGATTACAATTATAGTATTTTGCACTATGGGCACTCTACCTCCTTTTTTTATTTAGTATGTGGCTTTCTTATTTCCCTCTTGTCTTAAAATAAGTACAGTATCAATTGCTATATTTATGTGTAGCTCTTAATTTGATGGAGGTGGAGTGTTTTTTGCTTTGATTTGAGTTTATTCAATACTTTAAGGTGCCTATAGAAAGTAGGTGCTGTAAAAATGTTAGCTGGTGGGAAAATCGAATAAAGTAGAATTTTTGTCTTGACTTTGTTTTCTGTTTTAATTTTAAATGGGGGAAACCACAAAGCAAGATCAGGGGGAGATTTAAAAGCCCCCTAAAATGATAGATTTTTATACAAAGAGTTCTCATGCTTGTTGGAATCTAGAGTTGTGAATTTATTGATTTGATAAAAACACTAAAATATGGCTTACTGACAAGTGGTAGCAGTAAGATGTGGAGCAAACCAGGCATATTCATCTCGATGACTTGCACGATAAAGACTATAAGGTTCTGGTCTTATCCACCAGATCTGGGACATGTCCTAGGAGAAACAGTCTGTAGTGGAAATGTTGTTAGACCGTTATTCTACAACTAACGCTGCTGTTGTCATATCTGAATAATAAAACATTAAAATAAACGTAAAAGGAAAAGGTTTACAGCACCAAATTTGTCCTATTTTTAAAAAATATCTGCCTAAATTAATGGAATTTGTTATGAATCTTTTTTTCCCCACAATTTGTTTGTATTTTAAAATGTTAGTTCTGTGACAGTGCACAGGTAAGAGGAAAAATGCTAGAAAAAAATGACTTTTGCTTCTTACAGATTATGAAATTTGCAAAATTTTCAAAATTTTCATTGTAATTTCTTGACAGTGTACCCACAGTTTCTTGTAGCTCTCCTTTCATATGAAAGAAAATCTATTCTATCTAGGCAATACTAGCCAATGATTTGCATATGAAAAAATGTCATTTTAGATAGATTTAGAACTCTTGATTCTGTGCAGCCTCAAAATATAGATTTTTTTTTTTAATTCTTTCTTGCCTTTCCCTTATGAAGCAGAGATCTTTTCACAGCAAGTCTTTAAATATCTTGTAATGTTTCTTTCATTTTGCTAGAAACACTTCTGAAGTTTGAAGCATTTAAAATGTCAGTAAAGATGCTTGCTCATGGTTGTGTTTTAAATCTTTCATAATTTGTATCTGCAGTATGTGTGGCAGAAGAATTCAGGCTAAAAAGAAGCCCATATGTATTAGGAGTGCAGTTGAAGGAAATTTATCTGAAGGTGTAACACAGTCACTGTAGATTGTTGATTATGCATCCCCAGAAAGAAATTTACAATAAAAAAATGACCTGAAGTGATTTCAGAAAGTATGACGCTGTTTTAGCCAAAGTGCTTTTCTTTGTCTCAGCGTTCAGACACAGAGTTCTTTCTGGGTCTTCTTCCTATCGCAAAATAGTTGTAAAAAGAGACCATCTTTTCCAATAGTAGAAAGTTTCCTAGATGTGTAAGTGCTGGCATCACACAAAAATACAGGGAACAACGGGTTCCTTTAGTAGTGTCAGCTTCTGTAGAATCCTGCAAAGAGTATTTCAGGTCAGTTGGTTATGGGCATGCAGCAGCTCTTTACATTGTTTGCCACAATCCTTTCTTTAAATAAACAAGCTATATAAATTACCCATTCCTTATCCAGATCGAAAACTGTTTGCTATGTCCAAATAATGCTACTGTTCCTTAGAGGGGTAGTGCTGCATTATTTAAAGGGTAAACGAAGCAGCATTTGCTCTTAAAAGGGCTGTCTTTTATCTTCTGAGATGGCTTTCAAAGGAAAGAATATTATTCTTTACAGGTGGCCTTCAATATCAAAGTACAGGTGAATTTATAAAAAAAGGAAATACAGAAGAGAGTGGAAATACAATTAATTGTCATGAAAACTATCAAATCAGACTGTTTAGTCTGTTTATCTTTCCTTTTCCCTTTATAACATCACTTCTTCTTTGTAGCCAAGATAGTTAAAATGAAAACTTTATTCTAAGGGAAATGTATTAGAAATTAGATTAGGTCTTCTTACTTTTCTATTTAATGAATTGTTCAATAACATTTAAAATTTGCTGCTAACAAAAGGACACAGTAACATGGTTTGGATTTTTGGTTTTGGTTTATCATATTCTCTACCTAAATATACCCCAAATATATTTTTTTCATTCCTGGCTGAAGTCTTTGTTTTGTTCTGATTTATGTGAACTGAAGACAGTGACAGGAGTAAACTTAATGTGACTGTTCACATTTACAGTAGCAAAAGGCTTGAAAATCATGTGTGAAATGCTGTAGATCTGTGGTTTCATTATATATACCTGAAGAACATAGAAACAGTGTAATCATCTCAGGAGTCCACAACATTCTTATAGTTTCATAGATGAACAGTAACTCCACAAATGAATCCATCATCGTTTACTTAATTATGATTGTATTAGCGGATTGTGTCAATTCAGATCAAATTCTGGTTTATCTCTCTATATCTGCTATATTTGATATCTGAAAAAAAACCAACCAAAACAAACCAAAAAATGCACAGTACTTTAACAAGTGCTGCTAATCAAAGACTGCAAGAAAGATTTTAAATACAGAGAAGTTGCTCTCAAAACAGTCACTTCTTTTGTATGTGGCCACACGATCTGTTCTAAAATTCCTGAAGTTAATTTTTTTTCTTACAGTTTGAACTACTTTATCTAATAATTCACCTTTTGTAGAAAATGCAGACTTATTTTAATTTCTAATGGTTTAATCCTGAAAATTAATTTTTTTCTGGGTATTGTTTTCCTTTCAGGCAACACATTAGAAATTGTAAAATGCCAAACTTTTGGGGATTGAAAGTGCATGATGGAGATAAAATAAACGCGAAGATATTGTGCAGTGCAGCTTATACTGATGCAATTGATTCTTCTACATTTTGTCGTTCAAGTTTATACATAAAACTGTATTTTTTCCTTTCTTTAAAGGACTTTCTGATACGTTGTAGCACAACATACTTCTAAATCTTCAATAGATGATTAAAACTAGTCCAGTATGGACTACAATAGCCTAGGGACTGTCTAACCCTCAACACCTGCATTGTCACTCTTTCTGTGATTGTTCACTGAATAGTGTGCACCTGGAAAGCTAAACCACAAAACACTACAGTTCTTAACAGTAAGGTTTGGAAGGAAAAATAATCAGGTTTACAACCAGTTATCTCTAGTTGCTCTTTCAAAATCAAGTTGACACTAGCAGCTGTGTGAGTTAGTCATCGAAGACTACATGAGCACACCACTGCCTATTGTGTCATAAGCACAAAGATCATGTAAATCTAGCAGTGCCTTACATCCCAGTCCTGCACTGACTTCTGTGCTTCAGTAAGCTATCTAGGCCGTTGTGTTTGGTTTAATGAAAAAATACTAAGTTGGGTTTCTAGTCATTCTTTAGTCCTAACCAGTGCCTCTCTGCCTGGATTAGTTTTTGTTTGACGTCTTCCTGACTCTGTAGTACAAGAATTCTTATTAAGCATGGTATCATGGTCCAAGCACAATGGAAAACTTGATAAAGAACTTTTGTGAATATCAGTTTTAGCTTCATGCAGTTACAAAGATAGAAAATATTTTATACGTTATTAAGCACCTTAGTTCTGGATCATCTTTAACACTGGCAGGGGGGATCTGAAGTTTGGAAGAGCAACTCTCAAGTCATCTGTTTCAGTAGAAGCTTATCTGTCCCATATTCAGCACTCTTGTTCAAAATAATTTATTAGGACAATACTAGCCATATTATTTTCCTGTTTGATTATAGTTTTATAGTAATGTTGAATTTGTTAAATGCTATGTGTGCATATTGTTGTTTCTCAACCATGGAAAAGAGTAATAAAATCAAAATTCTTAGAAAGAAAATCTGTACTCTGTGTTAATATGTATTACATTTAAATGTGTTTACAGGATACAGTTTAAAAACACTATTTCCATCTTAGAAGGATGTTCGGAACTTTTATGGTATACTATTGTCTGGTTGTGCACTTCAGAGTGCCAGTTGTTCATATTAAATAGCTGAGAATCTGTTTTGGTTAGGTTCTGGGTGTCTACAACTGTTCAGAAGTATTGACAAAATATAAAATATTTTGTCACCATTGCCTGGCCTTTTTCGTGTATTAAGTATTTAGATTCTAAGAAATGCATTATTTTGGTGAATGACAATGAGATTGCATATTTTTAAAGTACAAATAAGCGGACTATCATCAAATAGCACTTTACTGAAAATCTGCAGAAAGCTACACAGCTCAAGTACTTAACATATGCTTCCATAAATGCGTACACTGATAGAATTGTGATAGGCTGCTATTGGAAAGAAAAAAACCCAAAAGCCTCTCTGGCTCCTTTTTTTTATTTTTTTTTCTTTTTGAAATTTCACTACTTTTTCACTTTTTTGCAGTTTCACCTCACTTCACAGAGTCTGGGGAACAGTAAATTGTCCTTCAAGAGAAAGAACATGGTAGCAAAGGACTCTCGGATACTCTTTTCCCTTGCCTGTGCAGCCATGCACGTAACGCTACCCTATCCTATAGCAATTGATTTCTATTAGTAAACCACAAGCTGTCTTCTCTGCCATTTTGACATTTTCTCTTGAAACCATGAAGATTTTTTTATTCCCTGTAGATTTTTGCCATTGTTTCTTTTTCTGGTGTGGGCGAACACATGGGAATGATAGGCTTGTGTCATCAAGATCTATCCTTTCCCTTATCCTAACTCCAAACAAAAAGACCCGGTGTCATATGTTGCAGTTATGCTGTTTCTATCTAATGTCAGAATGATTATTGCTACAGAAAACACAGAGTAATAATTGAAAAGGATTTGATACCTCCTCTGTTCAAATTACATCAGGCATTCCATAACAGACTGCTATAAAAGTTTACTCTAATTTGGCACTGTATTTAGAAATTTAGAGATCTCAATACTTTAAGAACATCTGAGAGGGTGAAGATTTTACCAATATATTAACTGATCTTCATTTGTATTCCAGAATGCGCAGGTGATACGTGATGTTGTAAGATTAATTGGTTGAAGTCCTCATCACCTTGAAAATGAAAAACTAGACCATTTACTTGAAAAAGGGATTTTTTTAAACTTACTTTCCAGAAATTTGTGTCTTTAAAATACTAATGATCATCTAGATTTCCATGCTACGTTACTCCTAATGTAGATGAAAATGTAGTCTCTTTTATAGCTCTTGAAGATAACAACTAATCATGATGTCTCTTTGTCTTCCCTGCATTCTACTGTGATTTTTATTAGCTCAGTTATTGTTCTACTTCTTGGTCTACTGAAAATGTAGAACATGCTATTTTCTGAAACTCAGTAAATAGCCTTTGTTTCTCTTACACTTTATCATTCTGCCTGAAACAGTGTATTTCAATGCAGCCTTCTCAGCTTTTTCTTAAATACAGAAATCTGTTTCTAAAATAGATTTGTAATGCAGTATCTCTTCAAGATTTTATTTTTGGCGTCTGCATTTCTTTAAAACCATTGTGCTTTCCTTCTTGACTACCTAGGTACAAGTATAAAGCTTAATTGATTTCTCATGCTACCTGATCTAATCCACATTTGATTTAGGTAGCCCCTGGTTTTACCTAAGGTGGAATGAATTTGACTTTAGGAGTTTCGGGTTGAAAATTCTTTTCAAAATTAACTTTAAACAATTCAGTTCTGAGAAATTTCACCTAAATGTCTTAGACATTATTTTTAAACTCTTTTGCTTAAATTGCGTAGGTGGGCCATCTCGTCTGAAAGCCACAGTGCATCTACTTCTGGGGAAAATAGGAGAAAAGGACAAAAAATATGAAATCACAGCCAAGTGAAATACTGTTTCCATTACCAAAAAGTCTATAAATTACATTCTGTCATAAACTTTGCTCTGTACTAACTTTCCATTTATTCTCATCTCTTATTTATAATTAGGACTTCTGCTTTCAATAAATAGATTTCAAATCAAACTATATATCAGCGTCTAGGAATTGGGTATTAATTACTTTGAATATATCATTTGCCTACTAATTTTTGTAAGAGGCAAAAAGTGATTGAGTACGATGATTTTTTTTTTTTTCATTTTGTTGAGAAACTTTTCTGTGCCTTAAATAACAATGGAAGTATGAAGCATTTTATAGTTTATCTAGTAATGAAAGAAGTTCTCCTTCATGGCAGCTCAAAATGTTTGTTTTCTTAGAGCAAATGTGGCAGAGTTGTTTATTTTCTCTGTCTTTTTCTGTAGAACTGTCTATTTAATTCTGTCATCCAAAGTGCTCTGCAGACAACTACAAAATGTCTTTCAGAGATGCCATGTGACAGTCGTCTTGGAGGATTGTATTTCCCTCAAGGGAAAACCTTTCAACACCAAATTGTTTGTAGTGCCATATGAAAATGCTTGGATTTTCAGTGAAAATAGAAACTGAAAAAAGAGCATATTTGACTTGAGATACTCATTCAAAAAGCAGAAGTAACACCAGTCCCAAAGAAACGTATGAGCTCAGTGACACACCAGCTGAGCTCAGTCTCAACGTGCCTCATGGCTTGTGTTCTCTGAAATAGTGGCCCTCAAAGTTCACTGGTGGCTTTGATTCCTGGAAAGAGCCTGAAGAAAGGTTACTCTAGCCTTTTGGAATTGCTAGCAGGGAGACCAATTTTTAGCCAAAATATGAAGTACTGGAGTGAAAAAACACATTGAAGGAATTGCATATTTTTGTTTAATGTCCATTACATTGTGACCGTGTGTATCCATATTGAAACAATTGTAATATAGTGAGTTTATGATTTAATCGCTGTTGTGCGTTCTCAAAAATCAGGCACAGAATTAAATATCTCATTGACAGGAATTAATTGAAGATAAATATTGGAGGTTTTTGGTTTTGTTTTTTTTTTTTTGGTTGGTTTTTAATTAAGTTTAATTCTAAAAGAAAACAAAGTAGAAATTCTGTCAGCCAAAACTAAAACAACAGCAAGCAAAAATGTTCCTCTTCTTTAAAACTATGAGTTTCTGGAAGCCTTTTCTGCTCTTCAGCAACACAATTTTGAATACAAAATACGGGGAAACTAAGTGGAACATCTTATGGCATTGCACTGCTAACACTTGTTAAGATTTCATGTGCCTGAAGCCAGTTCAGCAGTGTTGCAGCCTTTCTATCACTTGTTGTCTAGTCTTTAAAATCAGTTTGTAAAAAAACCCAGCCAAACAGCACAACAAAAAAATACACTCATATTTATCTTGTTTGGCCTTGTTTTGCCTTCAACAAACTGAAAGCAGTCAGTGGCCCTATCTTTATTCTAATGTGGTTGTGTCAGTAATTTTATGTGCACAAACACGCCCTATTTAAAATTGAAAAAAATGCTTCTTTTCTAACCAGATACAGAGCATCTCAAAATATTGAAATCTGGGGTAAACTGTTTAATACAGACATAAGACCATTCATTAAATATTATTTTGTTTATGTAGAATCACCGTCTTCCTTCTGGATGGCTAATGTGATCTTGTGAGAATAGCTAATACGATCTTCATTATTATCCATTATGACACCCTTCTTAGTCACAGGGCCTCAACTGATGATTTTATTGCTATGACTAGTCAGATGTTCTTCACAGTTATGTTACACAGTGCATTAAAATGAGCATGATCCAAATTGACCCTGGAATTGTCGACATTTGTTCAGTGTCTTCTTAAGAGAAGTATTCAAAATAGACCATTAATATCTTGCATTATTATTTTAATAGAAAGAAACTTGTCTAATGTATTTTTTTCTGAATCTTTTCTTCCCTAAAGTTTAATCCCATTTCCCCCACAATGATATCAGAAATATATACCATGTATTTTTCTACCAAAAGGAAGTCTGTTATCTGTTGTAAAGACAGAAGAGTGTTTCTTCTGAAAACTAAGGTTTAAAGAAGCAGATGACGCAGCAATTCACATGCAATGAATTTCTTTAAGAAAATACTTAACTTTCCTTTGAAAGTTTTTATATAAATTTTCTCACAGGCAAAAGAAGCTGAAAATTGGTAGATTTCTGTTTGCCTTTCAGAACGATTAATACATTTAGAGGGAGGCAAAACGAGATCAGAAGCATTTGTGTAAGCAATATTGTGTTTTGGTAGGCAAAGTAGCTAAGAATGATAACATTTATAACACTAATAAAAAAGTGAGGCATGAACTGTACTCCTTCCTTTGTTGTTTGCCTTGCATTTGTCTTTACAATTTCACATGCCTTCAACAAGTACGTTTTTAAAAAATCAGGAATTGTTTATGTAAAATAGTACTGGGTTTTTTCTATAATTTAGGATCTCGCTAAAATATCGTGGAGTGACATTCGATGTACATCTCTGAGAAATTACAATTAGATTTTAGTTTGAAACTCCATAATAAACTTTAATGAAACATTTATAGACTTAGATTAGCACCATACAAATTGTGGCTCATAGTTTTGCAGCATGACTGCACTACATCACCACTTAAATAATCTCAAGGAGAGCGTTTCAGGTTTGCTAGAGAAAACAATTAAATATGTATCCATTTTCCCCCCAAATAACGAGGATAGAGATGCTTTCCTCCTCAATAGCAATTATTAATATTTTTTTAGGGGATGTTATGTCTCAAATCAACAGATAAGCTTAGCGACATTGGAGGAAAGCTGGTGACAAAGAAAGAGAGAAGGACTTTTATCTGTCTCCCAGGTTATGACCACATTCTACCTATGACCAGTCTCAATCTAATAGTCAGTGCTGTTGAATATTAACCCCTTTCAATGGCCAACTGCACTTAGCATAGAATCATAGAATGGTTTGTGTTGGCAGGAACCTTAAAGATCATCTAGTTCCAACCCCCCTGCCATGGCCAGGGACACCTCCCACTAGACCAGATTGCTGAAAGCCCCATCCAGCCTGGCCTTGAATACTTATACTGTATTTAATCATAATTTTATAGCTAATTCTGTTACATTAGTATACGATTTTGTTTTTTCCAATGCTGTTACTGTGGTGATTTTGACCCAATATGGTATTTACTGATACAGTTATTTAGACATCCCAAGACTCCCTTCTGGCTCATGCTAATTACATTTCTTTTTGGAAAAAGTTATTTTACTTTAGCCTTGATTTCTTTACCTAATTCTAATTAAGCATAGCTTCTCATCTTATGAACAGACAGCTTGCACACAAAATGAACAAAATAATCTGTTCTGAGGGTATCTTTGCCCTTGAATAGTTTTCATCACACTTCTGGTTCCCATCAGTGCTGCAGTGGGATCTTGTGCTCACAGATGCTTTGAAATGAGAAGGTGTTTGTGTTAGCATAAACGTGTTATCTGGGCAAACTGGAGAGAGACTTTCTGTTTTAAATCCAGGGTTATGGTTATCTCTTCAGAGTCTCAGACCCTCAAAGAAATCAGAGACCTAGGGACTAAGTTTTAATCTCTGCTGATTCTTTAGGGTGGCACTCAGACCTCCACAAGTTTGAATGCAATAGCAGTTTTGAATTACAGATTCCTTGTTAGTCCTTCTATTTATATTTTTTTCTAGTAGTCTAACATCCTGCCTAATTAATGATGTTAAGCACAGTACTCCACAACATAAAAAAAATACAGAAAGGACACCAATACCTATAGGTTTAAAAAAAGAAAAGAAGAAAAGAAATGAAAAGAAAAGGAGCATTAACCTTTTTTTTTTTCCCTTTTTCTGTCTTTCTCCTGACCTATTTTATCCAGTTCTCACAGGACAGTAACTTTAAAAGACTCTGTGCATTGTGGTTTTAAAGGGAAAGCTTAAATCTTTCCTTCTGTTGCTGGAATGAACAGATCTTGGTCACCAGTGTAGGCTGTAATAAAGTAAAACACTACTTTTTACTTTCCATCTTCCATAGTGTGATGTTATCTTCCTGATAACAAGTGTTCTGATTTCAGGGTAAGAGAAGCTGCTAGGATTTTGAACTCTTTTCTCACACACTTAGAATTAGAAGTGCACGTACAGCTAAACTATACTAAGCTCTGGTGGAGCAAGGGGCTAATTTCTGGCTCTATATTTGCTACCAACTTCAGTAGAAACTGTTATTTTCCCCAAATCAGAGTTGTGAATTGAGTGCTTCTGAGCACATTCATTATGCCTTTTGGTATAAGCAGTTAAATTCATTAAAGTTGTTATGGCAGGATAACTAAGAGTAGAAATTTGCCAGTTCTCCGTAAATGGAAATACACTCTTGTGCAATATAGAATAAGCTTCATGAGAACAATGATTTAATATTCTTCTTGTTCTTTGATAGGAATATTCATTAGATAGCCTAGTTGAGCAGGTGAAGTTGTGGAGAAGATGCAGGCTGATAGCAACCAATCATGGTCAGGTGAAACTTTGATATATAACAACTCTGCAAACGACTTAATGAATTAGAAGCTTGGATATAATTCACACTTTTTGTCCATGTGAGAAAAGAGTAGGTCATCCACTCAATGGAAAAAGACTAAATTATGTAACTTAAATTGAACTACTAGTTCTGCATTGTACTTAGGAAATAGGCTGTATATTTCCTTTGAATAATTTAAGAAAAATTCAAGTACTTATGTAATTAGTATTCATTCAGTCACTCTGAGTGGATACTTAGAATAATTTTAAAAATTATGTTTTGTAGACAACTTGGAATGGAAAAATATGCAGTATGACAAGATAAACTACATGTAACAAGTAATTCAGCTAGCAGTTCTCTTTTTAACATTTCTTTAGAAATTCAGGGGAAAAAACCCACAAATTAAAATTGTTCAAATGTTAGTAGAGCTCATTTTGCAGGCTACAGAAAGGGTAGTTATGAATAAAATTATTCCATCTATGCTCAAATGGTAGCAATTAGGGGGTAAAACTGATTAGGTGTAGAGGGAATACTAAAAACAAACAAAATCCTTACCAACTCCTTGAAAATGCAAACACATGCATACATGCAATTTCAACAGCTTTCTTATTTAAACATAACAGAACTAGGTCCATATTTTTGGTTTAGATTCAAGATTTTTATTCCATTCTGTTCTTTGCATTCCCTTCTAAGTGCTTTGGAATCTTTGGGAATATGAAACCCATAAGTTCAAATGCATTTGAACTTAAATTAGATTTTATAAACGCCAACATACTTGAATCACCCAGAATCACAGAGAATGGTTGAGGATGGAAGGGACCTCTGCAGGTCATCTTGTCCAGCCCCCCTGTTCAGGCAAGGCCACCAGTTGCCCAGGACCATGTCTAGAGAACTTTTTGTCTACAGGAGTCTCTAAGGATAGAGAGTCCACAACTTCTCTGGACAACCTGTGCCAGTGCTCAGTCACCCTCACGGTAAAAAGTGTTTCCTGATATGCAGACAGCAGCACACTTTTTTCAGTTTGTGCCCATTGCCTCTGGTCTCCTGTCACTGGGCACCACTGAAAACAGTCTGGCTTTGTCCTCTTTCCACCCTCCCTTCAGGTAGTTATATACGTTAATAAGGTCCCCCTGAGCCTTCTCTTCTGCAGGCTGAACAGTAACAGCTCTCTCAGATTTTCCTCTTAGGTGAAGTGCTCCGGTCCCTCAGTCATATTAGTGGCCCTTCACTGGACTCTTTCCAGTATGTCCAGGTCTCTGTTGTACTTGGGAACCCAGGTGTGGGCTGAATAAAGGGGAAGAATCGCCTCCCTCAACCTGCTGGCAGTACTTAGCCCAATGCAATCTAGTCTGCTTTTCACCTACTTTTCCACAGGGGCACATTGCTGGCTCGTGATCAACCTGGTGTCCAGCAGGATCCCCAGGTCCTTTTCTGCCAAGCAGCCTTCCAGCTGAGTGGCCCCCAGCACGTACTGGTGCATGGGGTTGTTCCTCCCCAGGTGCAGGACTTTGCATTTCTCCTTGTTGGGCTTCATAAAGTTCCTGTCAGCCCATTTCTCCAGCCTTTTGAAGTCCCTCAGTCCCCTGAAGATGGCAGCATCACCCTCTGGCATATCAGCACCTCCTCCCAGTTTAGTGTCATCTGCAAACTTGCTGTGAGCACATTTGATCCTATTATCCATGTCCTTAATGAAGATGTTAAACAGGACCGGACCCACTATTGACCCCATGGGTACACAGCTAGTGTGCAAACTCACTAGAGTTTGCACAGCTGATCACCGCACTCTGGGCCCGGTCATTCAGTCAGTTTTTGGTCCACCTCACTGGCTGCCCTACCAGCCCATACAGCTTGTCTATGAGGATCTTATGTGAGACAGTTTAAAAAGCCTTACTGAAGTCTACTGCTGTCCCCTCATCTACAGGACAATCAGTGCATCACTGAAGTTTATCAAGTTAGTCAAGTATGACTTCCTCTTGGTGAAGCTGTGCTGTTCACTTCTGATGATTTTCTTGTCCTTAATAGGCCTGGAAATGGTTTCCAGGATTAGCTGCCCATCACCTTCCAAGGGATCAAGGTGAGGCTGATGGGTCTTTAGCTGCCTGGGTCCTCCTCCTTCCCCTTCTTTTGTCCAGTCATTTGCTTCCGTCTAGTCTTCAGGCACTTCTCTCTTGAAATGGAACTGCACATTTTCAGAGATCTCTAAACAGATTTTGGTATCTAGCTCATTGGAACATCTCAGTAGGTGGGTAGTAACACAGAAAATAAAAATCGCAAGAAATTTTGAAATAGAGAGACACTGAAATATAATTAAACAAGTCTTATTCCAAAATACTCACTTTTTAAGACAAAAAACTTTGAGAAGTCAAATTTTCATTTTGGCAGTTATAAGGATTTCTTTCCCGCCCCGCGCATCATTAGCCAAAGCTAGAGGCTTGTGATCTCCATGGGAGGTGGGTAGGAGGGAGAGAGCTTAGGGATTTTTTTCCATATATCCAGTAGTATATGCGTATTACTTTAATAGAAACTTTAAATTGAAAAGAAAATGAAGGAACAGAAAATTTTGCTCCAATGTGAGTAAATTGATTTTTGTGTTCATGTGTTAGTAAAACAATATTGAAGATTAATAGAGATTAAATACAACATCTTTTCCAAGTTCTATTTGAATTCATATTTTTAACACTAAACGTGCTGGTTTTACAGATTTAGATACGAACAGAATTGTCTAGTTGGGAAATACAGTATTAGATACTAGATACATTTATATTTTGAATTTGATGTGTAATAGTGGTATTCTTTGATGTGCCTTGCACCTATGTACTTCCATCATGATTTATGTCTTTGTCTAATAAAAAATGTATATGGCTCAAGCTGTTGATGCAGTTGGCATCTGTTTCAGATTCATTTTTACTGACAGCAAGCTGCTGCTGGCGAGCACTCAGCCTTTTTATCATCAAAAATACAGAGACTGCCATTCCTGCCGTTGCTCTTTATTTTACACCAGAGTTCTTCATCAGATGTACTGCGCTAAAACCTGTGATGGATGACAAGCATTATACAATATGCATTTTAAGTTTCCTAATTATAATTTTTAAACAATGCTAGAATTCATTGAGAAGTTATCGTAACAAGTGTAATAATGCTAAATAACCCTTGGCAATGTCTAAGCTTTTAATCCCATTTTGAACATTACAGAATATCTGTGCGTATCTACATAGATATGTCAGAATATTTATCTGTCATTTGTTATAAGAGACAGAATATTTTAGAAGAAGCCAAGTATTTCACCGTTAGTAGTATGACTCATTTCTCTTTATCTGTACTACAATATATTTCATTTTCATGTGCCACTATAGAAGGGAGAGTGTGTATTTTTGTGTGTGTATACATAAATGTGCACATAAACCATCCACACATATACATATGTTGTTGGACGTACAGTTAGAATTGGGGTTCAACAAGAAGTTAGAAGCCCTTTCTGAAGTGTTCCATTGTTTGAGGAGTCGTTTTTTTCTGATCCCTGTGCTGTATGACGTAGCGTATTTGACTTAGTTCAAGGGAGGTTGCTTAGCATAGTGCAAAGTAATGAAAGTGTATTCTTCCGTCTGTGCTTTATAATGTTACTGCTGCTTTGCATTCATGAAAGTTATGGTCTTTTGTATTCACTTTTCCACTGTTCACATAGGCGTCATTTTCATTCGTGGCTCTTTTTCCCCTATGCCTAGTAACACTTCCTTTTGATATGATTCATTTTAGCAAATCCCTTTATTTTTTTCATATCTCCCTAAAGAGTCACTTAGTTCATGATACCTGAGAAAAAATAGCAAATTTGTAACAGTAGGTTGGAAGCAGTACACGGAAGTGAGACGTATGTATTCGTGGTCTAAAAGCAATTATACATAGACTATTATACACGTACTATACATACATAGACTATACAGAGACATTCCTGTTCTCCCACTCTTCTGTGTAACTTTTTCTCTTAGGTAGTGGACACTGTAGGCATAGACTATGTCCTGCACACTGGCTGTTCCAGGGGCAGAATGAATAACAATAAAATGAAATAATAAATTAATAACAGCTCTTTTTTCAGTGTAATCTTTTTATTAACTGTTAAAATAGATTTTGCAAAACTACCTGATCTTTTGGCATAAGACATTTTCTATGGTTCAGGCATTTCAGTTCTCTTGGCAACCCAGTTTTGTTCTTGGTTAGAAATGTTGAAATAGAAAGTGCAAAACTGGTGCAGCACTACAGAACAGTTCAACAACCTGTTCACAATCTGCAGAGATATTATTAGTCCCATGAGAAAACAGCAGAATCCTGTCTGAGAGCCATAATTAGATGGTAGTCTGCATTTTTCGAAGAATACAGAGTTTGCTCCTGTCAGTTGCTACCAGAATCAGAGGCGTCTCTTTGTAGGAAGTGGTGCTTACCTAGTGGATTGAGGGGCCCTTGTAATACTACCTGGTATGTGATCCAAGAAGTCTGGGCTATTTCATGTTCTGTTCTGTTTCCTGTTTTGTCTCATTTGTCTTCTAGAAGGTAATCTGTTATTCTCAGAATTTCTTTAACTGGTATATGAGCCCTACATTTCCCTACTTGCCTCAAATGTATGGTTCAGACTGTCTTGCCATCCAAAATTATTTCCTTCTGATCTGGCCTCTGCTAACAGTTTTATGTACTCAGCAAATATCTACTTGTACAAATTTTCTGTTCGATTTTCTCACCCTTACGTCCCTCCTTCAAATGGCATGACAGCCCTTGTAGAGAACAAGAACATTTATCAGGTAATCCCTGGCACCACTGTGGTCTCAAAGCCTCTTCAGGACAGAATTTGTCAGCCCCTGTTGTGAGCACAGGATTCATGATGGGTTCAGAGACGTACCAAATACTGGTCCTTTCTGCAGTGAGGGGAGGGCGGTATGCCAGGAAACCCAGCTCTTCAGAAAATCCCCAAAGGGAGAATGAGAAGCTTGTATTGAATCGGTTTTGTGTAGAGCGTGGTGTTTTCTTCGTTCCACGTGCTTATCACCAAGAAGAAGAAGAAAAGAAATAGCACAAAAAGGGAAGAGGTGAAAATTAGATATGGTATAGGAAGAAGGCACTTGTTTATCCAGTTAAAGTAATTTAAAGGTAACAAAGTCCCAGTTATCTGGCAATATAAATATGTAGAAAAAAAATTCTCATAGATGGTAGTGATACATTGGTTATTTCTTAAAATTCATTGGTATCAATGAAACAAGACTAATTTATACTGGCTGACTGATCAACATTTGAGAAAATGAAAAAGGGAAAAAAATTAACAGAGTGTTGTTAACTCAGTATTAACAACAATATGTGATGTCAAAAATAGATAGTTTCTATTGCTTTCATAAATATTTTACAAGACTTCTATTGCAGTACTTGGATCTGGGTTTGTTGAAAATATTCAGGGAAGTTACTAAGCCACCTCTGCTATTGTTCATCTAATCCATAATGGATTAGCTCCTTTTTGTGGATGAAACACTTTTATCAAAATATTTCCAGCACGACGGACTGCATTTCACAAGAATTATTTAAAAAGCATAGCCTCCTCATTTCAGGAAATGTTTTCAGGCTGCAAATACTTAGTGAGCAGAGGTACCTCTCTGCAGTTCCTGATAAGATGTCTTAGAGGCAAGAATGAAGATACTCATAACATCAGTGTTTCCTATTAACTAGCTCTGAACAGCTGCACACTTAGCATGCTAGCAGTACTTCTGCATACTCATCCCATTCCGAGGTACCTGACTTAACGCACTAGCAGTTCACAAGAATGGAAGACTAACTATTATTTCTTCTAAATATAGACCATTTCAGTAATTAGACCTTTGTGGGGGAAGAAACAAGCAATTGCCACGCAGAGAGATTCAAAAGACTCGGAAAAAAGACTGGAAGTGATAATCTCTGGGTGCTGCACAGTGCTGCATAGGAATGCAAAAATCTGTAAACAAAGGCTTAGAAACAATCAGGAAAGATAAAATGAGAAAGCTTAATTTGTTTCTCTGATGTGAGGTCAGAATTACTGAAGGTATGACTGGTATAAGTTGCTATGGGAACTGTGGAAATAAAGGATTTGGAAATGGCAGGATTGGGATGGACAGATGTGGAGGTGATGTTTGCTCACAAATTTTGCATCATTGTAAGCAGCATGTCAATACCATGGATTCTCGTTGACTCAAAACGACTTGTTCCTTATGATATGCTCTGTACTGCCAAACCTTTGAGCATCTAGCGTTGTGTGAGCTTTAGAGATTGAACAGGCTGTGGTATTCCTGCAACATTGTGTAGATACCATTTTGTTGTGGCAATATGAAAAAGAAGTGATGTCTTTCACACTCTTTCACTGAAGCCCTTCCTTTTTTAACTTACGTATTATTGTATTTATTGACCATCTGATATGGAATCTGGAAATCTGAGCTAGGTGATTAAGCTCTCTATTCATTACATGGAAAAAAGAACTGAACTCTGATATCCTACTTTGTGTATTAGTACTTTAACTAATCAAATCAGAACATGAGTGTTTGGCAAAAGAAAAGCAGTTTCATTTCCACATCGTACTATTTAAAAAAAAAAAAAAAAAGGAAGAAAAAAAAGTTGCGTTCTCTGAATTTAGTCCTAGCACACATATGTTGGAAAGTATTTATTAGGTCAAACCTTTCAAAGAATTCAGGAAATTAAGAACTTAGTTTATGTATTTTAGTTGGGCTTGGGCATAAGCTTCTGAATCCTGTCAGAGCTAAATTGTCTGTGCATGGGACTAAGGAACTATACGGTAGATCACTGTTGCACCTGTGGAGTTTTAGGAACCACTGTGGTGTAGCATGCAACTCAGCAGGGACGATTTTGTTACATTTTAGGACTGCATGTCTAATTTAAACCAGTTGTGTGCCATTTTACCTGCTTAGATTCTTTATTGAATCTGACTGATGGTATTTTACAGATGCTTACAGCTTTACAAGATTGGACCTTATTATTTATTGATATATACAGACACAGACGTTCACTGAAGCTGTTTTTATTGTAATGTCTTATCAAACGGATTTAAGTTATTTCAGAATGTGAGCCTCCCTATTAGTTCCTTTCCAGTGAAAAGATTTTGTGGCAGAAGTGGTTGCTGCTGAGTTTTCAGATACATCATCTTCCTGGGCTTATTGGTTTCATTTTTCTAATATTATTCTTCCTGTTTCAATTATGAAAGTTAAACAAGTCACAGCAAATAGAAAAAAATATTTTTCAAAGCAGCCCAGTAATCTCTGTGCCCCCCTTTCTACATGAGACATCACAGCTGGAGGGGGTGTTCAGGGTAGATTGTAGGGCTGACACAGAAAAGAGGTTTTGCTATGCATGGAATCTCATAATATTCAAGTCACCAATATGATTTCCAAGGGACATCTTTCATTGTTTTATAATATGAGTCTACAAATAAAATCTGAAGATAGCCATTTTCAATCCAAAATCTTTATGAAAAAGATTTCTAAGGCAAAGGAACGTTTGATGGTCAACTCTTCCTCCCACAACTCCACCCCAAAGTCGACTATAGTATACCTTCTGCTCTTCCCAGCAGCAGTGACACATGCACACCAAAAATAATCACATTTGTACAACAAGAGAAGGTGTATCGAACATATTTAGAACAAGGAAAAAGATGAAAATGCAAATGATGCCTGCTTTGTGCCTGCATTTCATGGGAAGCAATGTACGCTACTGTCAAAGTAAGTCACAAAACAATGGGTACTCTTTCCAATTTGAATAAGCCCATTATTTATAGGTAAAAGGCATTTTCCATCATGCTTATATGTAGTTCTTTCACGTTTTTACTCCTACTCTCTTTTTTCCTGTATTTAACGAAAGGCGTTAAATTTCTGGTATACTTGAAAAGTGCCAGGGAAACAACCTACAAAGCCCTAGCAAGGTTTTATTGAATCTTGTTCATCACAAGAATCAAAGAACAGTTAAATCATCAACATAACCTTGTTTTTGTTGGGACCACTCGTAAGACCCCCAGAAGCTGGTATCTTTGGGTCATCTAATCATTTCACTTAGTCAGCAGATCAACCATCTGCTGCTAGCAACTTTAAGAAACTGGTGACCTTCAAGTAAAAAGATTTAAACTGAAATAAGAATGGATTTTCATTTTTGTGACAACACTGAAAAAAAAAAAGGACAACAGCTTAATTTTGGTAAGAAAAAACCCGAAACCTAAAGAAGTCAATTTTTGTATCTTTGTTGAAAAAGAAAGCTGATAATTTGAATTTGTTTATGTTTTGTCTTCAAATTTATTTCAGTCAGAAAAGGAAGTGTTTTAGGACAGATTATTAACTATGTCTCAAATTTTGAGACATTTAATCTGATTACAGAATGCACAGTTATCTGAGTTTATTTCATTAGAAAACTCCATTAAATTACATTGTGATATTTGTCATGCATGGAATGTAATATCAGGTAATAGGAGAATACAGAATTTTTTTTTTTCTTTTTTATTCTAATATTAAAACTGGGGGGAAGGGATGTTTCTCTTCCATTAAAGAACCAAATGCACTTTATAGCATGGTGGGTATAACTAAAAGTTTCACTGCTGAATGTGCCATAAGATTATTTACTTTTGCTGTTGTAAGCAGAAGGCACGGAGATCATTATCTCAATTCAGTGTGTGATTCAGATGAAGGGGGGAAATAATACTAACTTGAAATTTTCATATTCTGTAAAACTAATGATTTTAAGGATTCTCACATGAAAATTTTTTCGTATTCTTTAGTAGAATCTTCAGTTTGAGTAATTCTGTTTGGCTTTCTAAAATGATTCTCAAAATTATTAATAAAGTATTCTTTGGTGATTAATCATTATTTAGTATTAATAATAAAAATTAATATAATAAAAATAAAACTGTTACCAATTTTGGTATCTTTATTTAGAGGAATCTATGTTTGTTCGTTTTGAGAAATTTCCTGAAGCAAGTGTCCAGGATCTCTTAATGAGTCAGTGGAGATTAGTTCAAATTTATGAGAAGATATAATTCACTTATTGTAAACTTGTAAATCACATTGACAATCTACAGAACTCTCTGTGAGCGAACCTTGCTTCAGAAAGATTACATGGTTAGGAACCTGTAATTAGCTAATAGGATTCCAGGCTAGGAGGCCTGCCCCCAACTTCTTATGAACATATACTTACAATGAATATTCACAAATCAGTTTTATATTTAATGCAGTCTTATGTTTACCTTCATTGAGCAGTTATCTATATGACAAGTTGCTCAGTAGGAAACAAGTTAATTGCATTGGGAAAAATTAAACATTACTAGTGTTGTGTAGAGAAAAAAATGTCATTCCTTCATGAGATACTATGAATTCATTGTGTGAATTCGGTCTGCTCGTAGAGAGATTCAGTCACATTTGCAGAATTGAAAAGACAACTCCTAGATATACTGATGTTCCCAGCTACTACAGGCTTTTCCTTTATAGTCCAACATAAAAACGTTAAATTCCTCCTGTTGTTTTATGAGAAGGCTGTCTAGTGACACTATCATCAAGGAAGTATGCTTGTGTTTCTTTGTGATACACAGTTGTGAAGCTCAGTAATCTGTCTGTCTGGCAGATCATTGAGCAGAATATTAGGGCAGTCTATTCTGTGGGAGATAAAGGCATGAATGAGCTTCTCTGTGTTCGACAGATAGAGATATGTTTTAAATTCCAAAATATTTCTCAGTTGAAAATAGATCTTAATAATAAACATGTCAGTGTTCAGAGGATATACTGGAGTCAAAAAACACTCCGCAGTGTTAAACAACACCTAGGCATTAAATGTACATCCACTAGAAAAAAAACCAACCAAAACCAAAACTTTCAAATATTTGAGATGCCCTTGAGCTCTTGAGGAAACCCAATTACAAATTTTATACAAATTGACTTTAGAAATGAATCATAGAATGGTTCAGGTTAGAAGGGACATTAAATATCATGTAGTTCCAACCCCCTGCCGTGGGCAGGGACACCTCCCACTAGACCAGGCTGCTCAAAGTCCCATCCAGCCTGGCCTTGAACACTTCCAGGGATGGGGCATCCACAGCTTCCCTGGGCAACCTGTTCCAGTGCCTCACCACCCTCACAGTAAAGGTGATGGAATGAACGTTCATCTTTATCTAAAAAGGGACAATTTATCACTGAAATAGTATGGTTTGGTTTTCCTTGCATGATTAAAACACTGATTTTGGTGGTACAAATTAAAATGATCTGTCTCAAATACAGTAGGTAAAATATTAGTTCATATATGGAACTTCATAAAATATAATAATGAATAAGAAGAGACTTTGGAAAGCAAAAGATTAAAAGATTGTTTCCCTGCAGTTGATGGAAATGGCAAAACCCATCTGCATTCTACAGAACGCTGTACGGTACAATATAGATGATGTTGTTTTGACCTTCTAGCATACAGAAACATTAAGCAGGAAGAAAGATTGGATGTCATAGATTATAATACGTTTTCACCTGTAGTATCCTCAGTATGTAACAGTCACAAAACGTGTGTGTGATGGTCAAACTGAAGTGAAGGTTCTTGATTCTTGGCGTGATCTTTCTTGCCAGTCATGGTCCTCACTGAAGGAAACACAGAAATATTGTAGATAGGTAGAGGTAGATACCCAGTGAAATGGGAGAGTTGTTTAACTTCCTTGGGGGTATTAGATAGAAATTCACCTGAAGGCAATCAGATCTGCTCAGGTTGATCTCTGAATCCCTGAGGGATCCCACAGAAACAAATGAAAAAAATTTCCACACATACGGTTCCTGTTTGGCTTAGAAGTGTGCAGAGCTTTTAGGGGTTACAATAGAGAAACAGTAATTGGGGGAGAGGGTTTTTTTAGACATTCAGGAATTTATACTGTAAAAATAAAAGGCTTGTAGAGCAGAAATACAGTTCCTGCAAGCAGGAATTAACACTATTTCAATACTATATAAAATATATTCACTGCAATCTAGTACGTATATATTAATATTATTACACAAACGGGAGTAATTTATTCTTAATCTTAAAAAAACAAAACAAAACAAAAAAAAGACTCTAAAAAGGTTTTAAAAAGAGATTTAATCTTTTTTTCTTCATTTTTGGCAAAGAAATTTTAAGCTCCCAAAGGTACTGTCAAATTTTTGCTGATGGCTGATAGTATTTGAGTGGTTGCTATCATTCAGCAGGCAGGCTGCGCTTTATACCTAAACATCTCACCCTTCTTTGAGAAAATTTCACTCTGGTAATTCTTTTCTCTTGACATTTTATTCTTTGTTTCAGATGTACTTTGGTAAAGGACCATAATAATAGTTTTGGCTTTAGGACTAAGACTTTTTAAATGTTCTGTGCTCTTTATAGCCATTTAAAATTCCATTCTTAATTTTATCATTGTGCAATTTTGTAAATGATAGCAGTTCCATATAGTTCTTACAGAAATTACATTTCAAATACAGTAGAAATGTTGCTTGAAAATCTTGGTGCTGCAGTACTGCACAGTGGAAAATAGAAGAGAAACTCGTTAAAGTAGATAGTTTTTTTCTTTTATGCGAATAGTAAAAGGACCGTTTGGTTTGGTGAAAACTGGTACTGGATACTCAGCTCTAAACACCAAACAAACTGAAAAAAAGAACCCTTTGTGATACAGACAGACCCTTCCCTGTGAGAGGAGGAGGGAATAGGAAGGGCTCAACAGCAGCGTAATAAACGATTCACAAATCCTCTAGAAAGCTCAGTTGACGTAACCTGACAGAATTCAAACAAGTCCTAAAAATGGGAGAAAGAAATGATGTATTTTTTAAAAATTGGTTTCTATTTTGCCTTTTATTTCCAGTTGTGAAAGGAACCAAGAAAATTAATATGCTTCTCAGAAAATTCTGTTTTTAAAAAAAAAAAGTAAAGAAAAAAGTGATGTCATTCTTTAAAACCTAGGGGTAGATTTTCAACTGTTTGCATTTTCATAAAGAAATTAGTAACCAATTTGATAAGAATTGATGGTGAAATTTTTATGAATTAAGAATTTATTTGAAATAAAGCTGTTAGTGTAAAATCATTTGCTTTTTCATAACAAATTATAACAATATTAGTAACTATTTTGATAATAGTTTATTCTTAATGCTTCTAGTTCATTACTTTGAAAATAATATTTTTCTACTGTATTGTATATAGCAAACAATGACGCCTAAATAATGTCAATGTTTTGCTTTGTTTAGGGAAATAAATGTATTTCAAAATTTTGAACAATTCACTTCTGTGTTTTGACCAGCTGCAATGCTAAAGCCCTTCCAAAACCCGAGTCCCTTATTTAGTGATTTAGAGATTTAGCTTTTAAATGAGCTTTATTGAAAGTTATGGGCTGATTGTAGTTGTGGATCCCTGGTGAAATGGGGCCATTTAGTACCAGCCTCAAACCCCTCAGTCTGTGCAGATTGCTTGGGCTAAAATCATGCGCAAACTGTGCTGTTTGTATATACTGTTCCCTCATGGCAACTCTATCTCACTTGCCAAATGGAAGTGCCAGGTAGTATTTTCTGAATGGGCTTTTACCTCATGGAGAAAAAAAAAAAAGCCTAACAAAAGTGTTTCCTCAAATGGTTCAACCCTGACACTTAAAAGCTGTTGTGCATTTTAATGTTGATTTTCCAAAACACTGAATAGCAAATTCACAAAACAACACTGACGTGCTCAGTGTTGGGTAGGCACAACATAGATGTGTACAAAATATTTATTTATTTTCATTTTAAAAGCTTGAGAGAAGCAATATTGTCTCATATCCTTATTAAAAATATGCTAAAATAGGTAACATGACACTAAGCTGGGCGGGCGTGTTGATCTGCTTGAGGGTAGGTTGGCTCTGCAGAGGGATCTGGACAGGCTGGACCGATGGGCTGAGACCAATGGTATGAGGTTCAACAAGGCCAAGTGCCGGGTCCTGCTACAGGATTGGGGCAGAGTGGCTCAAAAGCAGCCCGGCAGAAAAGGACCTGGGGGTGTTGGTGGACAGCCGGCTGAATATGAGCCAGCAGTGTGCCCAGGTGGCCAAGAAGGCCAACAGCATCCTAGCCTGTATCAGGAATAGTGTGGTGAGCCGGACTAGGGAAGTGATCATCCCCCTGTACTCGGCACTGGTGAGGCCCCACCTCGAGTACTGCGTTCAGTTTTGGGCCCCTCGCTACAAGAGGGACATTGAGGTGTTGGGAGCGTGTCCAGAGAAGGGCTACAAAGCTGGTGAGGGGTCTGGAGGACAAACCTTATGAGGACCGACTGAGGGAGCTGGGGTTGTTTAGCCTGGAGAAGAGGAGGCTGAGGGGAGACCTCATCACCCTCTACAGCTACCTGAAAGGAGGTTGTAGAGAGATGGAGGCTGACCTCTTCTCCCTGGTGACAAGTGATAGGACGAGAGGAAGCGGGTTCAAGTTATGTCAGGGGAGGTTTAGATTGGATATTAGGAAACATTTTTTCACTGAAAGGGTTATTAAACATTGGAATAGGCTGCCCAGGGAGGTGGTGGATTCACCATCCCTGGAGGTGTTTAAAAAAAGGGTAGATGGGGCCCTTAGGGACATGGTTTAGAAGTGGCTTTTGTCAGGGTAGGTTAAAGGTTGGACTCGATGATCTTAAAGGTCCCTTCCAACCTCAGCAATTCTATGATTCTATGATTCTATAAAATGCCAAATCTTAATAAGGGTGCATTTGTGCTATATTATAAATATGATGAAATTGATTAAATAGATTGCTCTGCAGTAAGAGGTAGTTAAGAAAAAATTATAATCAGACTGGTGTTGTAATAAATTATTAAATTAGCATTTCTTTAATTCCAAGAATTACAGATAGAAAATGTTTGCCGTGTCATATTTTCCAATTAAGAAGCAAACAGTCTTCAAGTAATGAAAAAACAGCTTAGTGACATCCAAGTTATATCAGACAATAATATCTGTGATAGACTTTTTTTTAAAGAGAACTTAGTCAAGTCTAAGAGATATTATTAAAAATAACTGCAATTTAAACAGGACTACAGAATAATATGCCAGAAGAGAATACTAACAATAAAGATAGAGTCATAAACTTCAGATAAATGACACAAAATGTCAGGCACTTCCAATAAAACCTTTGAGACCTAAAGATAGAATTTTACCTTATAGTTTATATCCCAAGGTCAGAAAAGTGGAGTACTTTGTCCTACATTCCAGAAGTGGTCTCTGTACTCATTTACAGTAGGGAGCAATTTAAAGTGACTTACAGGTAGGTAAAGAGCTTGGTTCTTATTTGCACCCATTAAAGAAAAACAGTAGTTTAGTAAAATATGTCAATTTTTTCTGTTACTCAGTAATCGTACAAAACATTTATAGTCTACAAACTCAAAATGATGCATTGGTTGGACTAAACTTTCTGTATTAAAGGCAAATGAAAGACAGATAACCTGTATGGCAAATAAAAAAGGAAACAAAACAACCCTCCCTCTTTATATATGTAAACATGGAAATTGGCTTGTTTGTTCAGTTCGTCCTTTGATACAGATAATGAGACTTCTAATAAATAATGGGTTTGCATTGTAGATACCTGATCCAGGATTCAGTCTCTCCTCCTGATTAAGTTAGTATCAAAGGCTCTGAGTTGTTTGCTAACAGCTTAAGTCAAAAGGGGGAATCATTTCCTGGCTCACTGGAACACAGTTATCTGAATTGCAGTTCCTGTGGCCCATGGATTTAACACACCATCCTTTCTGTGGCAGAACCCTGCCGTTCAGTATCAAGATCTCAGTTTTACATTACACAGGAAGGAAACATTGTGATCTAGTGCCATTGTTGATAAAATTCCTATCTCAGAGAAAGTCCGTGCTGAATTCACATAACTGCTTCTTGCAGCTCTTCATTTTTATATATTTTTTTCATCTAAATACAGAAAACATCAAACCTTGCTTACCAAATGAGTTCTGGCATAATCACTTTTTTTGTGTGTGTGTGTGTAAGATTGTGGGCAAATGAAGACTCTTACTTATACAACATACAAGCATAAAGCAAGTTTATTGAAAATGTTAATGCTTCTCTGGGAAGTAAGCATAGATAGAAAATAAACTCTTATCTTTTTGTCAGATAGTGGGGCCTCATAAGTGTTTTATCAAGCAATGGATCAAAATATTCCTTACCCAGACTGACTGAAATCAGAATAACATAAACTGACAACGGTTACAGGTCAGTAACTGTTCGATATGCAGTTATAAAATGCTAACCTTTCAAGTTTGGAGTTTACTGTGAGGCTGCAGTAGTATCCTTTTATTCCTCTGGATAATCATGTCACTAGACAAAGCGACAAAGGAAACCAGCTGCATTATCATCAAAACCAGGAGCAATTCATTGCCTTATTCTCCACTAGAAAATAGCAAGAAAGGGAGATGTGGAATAGGTTCTAATCCCTCAAAACATGGAAATCAAGATTTATCTATAATCACTACAGCACTGTGAGAATTTTTTTAATTCAACCACTTAAAGGAGAGGTAATCTTAAGATGTAAATCAATTGCGTATTTTATGTTAAGCATAAGCACCATCTTTTGCAGAATCCATGCTTAATTGAAGACTATACAAAACAGCTAAGAGTATCTTCCCTACCCAGTTATAACAGAGGTTGAATCTTTTAATAGAATTTAATCTTTGTTACAGACTGAGCTAGAGTGACAGAATATGATTACTGAGGTAAAAGCACCTATGTTAGATCAGAAATATAAATCACAAGGCTCAAAAACTTTTCTACAGTGTAAATTGCAGCCATATTGAAAGTTCTCTTCCTGATATTGGTGGAGTATTGATGAGTTTGTGTATTCAAATGCTTTGAAAATAATTAAAACTTGTAATTTAGTTACATAAATAATTATTTAATGTAAATATTTGGTCTTCAGTTATGAAACATTGCCTTTACTTTAGCTGTTTTCAGAAGTTTACCTGCTCTGAGGGTTATCTGCTCTGAGGGTGCTCCTGTGACTGGAGTGTTGGAATGGAAGTATACAGGCTCTTTAGGAAGGACAGATAGGGAAGACAAGGAGGGGGGTGTTGCCCTTTGTGGTAATGACCAGCTGGAGTGCATGGAGCTCTGCCTGGGGATGGATGAGGAGCCAACCAAGAGTTTATGGTTCAGGATTAAAGCGGGGGTAGGGACAGGTGACATTATAGTGGGGGGCTGCTACAGGCCACCTGACCAGGAAGACTGAGCAGATGAGGCCCTCTATAGATAGATTGGAGCAGCCTCATGTTCACAAGACCCGGTCCTCATGGAGGACTTCAACCATTCTGATATCTGTTGGAGGGCACAGCAGGGCATAAGCAATCCAAGATGTTCCTGGAATGTGTCCATGATAAATTCTTTCTCCAAGTGATAGAAGAGCCAATGAGAAGAGGCGCTATGCTGGACTTTGTTCTCACCAGCAAGGAGGGGCTGGTGGGGAATGTGAAGCTCAAGGGCAGTTTTGGCTGCAGTGACCATGAGGTGGTGGAGCTGAAGATCCTTAGGGCAGTGAGAAGGGCACACTGCAAGCTCACTACCCTGGACTTCAGAAGAACAGACTTTGGCCTCTTGAGCGATCTGAGTACCATGTGATAAAGCCCCGGAGGGAAGTGGGGCCCAAGAAAGCTGCTTTATATTCAAGGATCAGCTCCTCCTAGCTTGGGAGTATGCATCCCAACAAAGAGGAGGTTGGGCAAAATCACCAGGAGGCCTGCATGGATGAACAAGGAGCTCCTGGACAAGCTCAAACTGAAAAAGGAAGCCTACAGAGGGTGGAAGCAAGAACAGGTAGTCTGGGAGGAATACAGAGAAATTATCCGAGCAACATGGGATCAGGTTAGGAAAGCTAACCTGAAGCCTTGATAGAATTAAATCTGGCTGGGGACGTCAAGGGCAACAAGAAAGGCTTCTACAGGTATGTCAGTGACAAAAGGAAGACTAGAGAAAATGTGGACCCTCTCTGGAAGGAAACGGGAGACCTGGTCACCCAGGACATGGAGAAGGCTGAGGTATTCAGTGACTTTTTTGCCTCGGTCTTCAATGGCAAGTGCTCTAGCCACACTGCCCAAGTCACAGAAGGCAAAGGCAGGGACTGGGAGAATGAGGAACCACCCACTATGGGAGAAGACCAAGTTAGAGACCATCTAAGGAACCTGGAGGTGCACAAGTCCATGGGACCTGATGAGATTCATCTGCGGGTCCTGAGGGAACTGGCAGATGAAGTTGCCAAGCCACTATCCATCATATTTGAGAAGTTGTGGCAGTATTGTGAAGTTCCCACTGACTGGAAAAGGGGAAACATAACCCCCATTTTTGAAAAGGGAAAAAAAGGAAGACCCAGGGACCTACAGGCTGGTCAGGCAAGATCATGGAGCAGATCCTCCTGGAAACTCTGCTAAGGCACATGGAAAATAAAGAGGTGATTACTGACAGCCAACATGGCTTCATTAAAGGCAAATCGTGGCTGAAAAATTTGGTGGCATTCTATGATGGCGTTACAGTGTTGGTGGATAAGGGAAGAGCAACTGATGTCATCTGCCTGGACTGGTGCAAAGCATTTGACAGTGTCCTGCATGACGTCCTTGTCTCTAAATTGGAGAGACGTGGATTTGATGGATGGGCCACTCAGTGGATAAGGAACTGGCTGGATGGCTGCATTCAAAGAGTTGCGGTCAACAGCTTGATGTTCAAGTGGAAACCAGTGACGAGTGGTGTTCCTCAGGGATCGGTATTGGGACCAGCACTGTTTAACATCTTTGTCGGTGACATGGACAGCCAGATTGAGTGCACCCTCAGCAAGTTTGCTGATCACACCAACCTGTGTGGTGCGGTTGACACACTGGAGGAACCATCCAGAGGGATGAACCATCCAACCTCATCCAGAGGGACCATGACAGGCTTGAGAGATGGGCCCATGCAAACCTCATGAACTTCAACAAGGCCAAGTGCAGGATCCTGCATGTGGGTCAGAGCAATTCCTAGCACAAATACAGGCTGGGCGGAGAATGGATTGAAAGCAACCCTGAGGAGAAAGACTTGGGGGTGTTGATGGATGAGAAGCTCAACGTGAGCTAGCAATGTGCGCTCACAGCCCAGAAAGCCAAATGTATCCTGGGATGCATCAAAAGAAGCATGGCCAGCAGATTGAGGGAGGTAATTCTGCCTCTCAGCTCTGCTCTGGTGAGACCCCACCTGGAGTTCTATGTCTAGCTCTGGGGCCTCGAACATAAGAAGGACATTGACCTGTTGGAGTGAGTCCAGAGGAGGGCCACAAAGATCATCAGAGGAATGGAACACCTCTCCTGTGAGGAAAGGTTAAGAGAGTTGGGGTTGTTCAGCCTGGAGAAGAGGAGACTCTGGGGAGACCTTATAGCTGCCTTCCAGTACTTAAAGGGGTCCTACGGGAAAGATGGGGAGGGACTCTTTATGAGTGAGTGTAGTGATAGGACGATGGGTAATGGTTTTAAACTGAAGGAGGGGAGATTTAGATTCGATATTAGGAAGAATTTTTTTGTTCTGAGGGCGGTGAGGCACTGGAACAGGTTTCCCAGGGAAGTTGCGGATGCCCCATCCCTGGAGGTGTTCAAGGCCAGGCTGGATGGGGCTTTCAGCAGCCTGGTCTAGTGGGAGGTGTCCCTGCCCATGGCAGGGGGGTTGGAACTAGATGGTATTTAAGGTCCCTTCCAACCCAAACCATTCAATGATTCTATGATTAGTAATAGTAACGATAATTTTGTTCTTTTTGAACCAGCTGAATCTCATTCACAAGACATTCCTCCCTCATTTGTCATTGTGACAAACTACTTGTCTTTTAAAACTGAGTTAGGCACAATGCTGGCAACTTTGTCTTGGTAACTTAATAAATGAAGGAAAAAAGGGAAATCCAAGTCATCATGACTACTTTAAGACACCTTTTAAAATTCTGTCAACATTCACAAAAAAACTCTGATAAGACACGACAAGAACCACGTTTATTTTATTTTATTTATTTGGAAGAAAGAGAATAAGACAGCACCAGAATTTATGCTTTGACTTCAAGAGCTGTGAGACCTAGAAGTCAAAAAAAAGGTCAAATGAACTACCACAGAAACAAAAAATTAGTATGCTGATACAATAAAAAGTTCTCTACAGAGAAAACAGTCATGGGAGATTTTGATTTCAAAAAATAGTGGGGGAGAGAAAAGGTCATGGAGAAATAACTCTCATGCCTATAGAATCACACAACCAGAGTGGCCCGAAAAACAAAGTAAATACAACATTGCTATCAACAAACATCATTGAGTAGTTTATTATCATTCTATTATAGTAATTGCAAAATAATAATAACATTTTATTGTTAGCTTACAATGGCAATATTGTAAATCCAATAAAATAATTTGTAAATGTCACTTCCCTCTTGTTATTTTCTTCAGATGAAATAGAATGCAAGTGATTGCGTTTATCTACACAGAGATGCAGTAACCAGTTGCATGAGGTTTAATTCTTCAGGTGAAGAAAGAAATAGATGTTATTATTTAAAAACAGTAGGGAATAAGGCTTTTCAAACATGTTTATTTTTTAATTTCTGACATTCATTATCTTTTCATCAGCAGATTATGAGCAGTAACAGTAGGATCATATTAAAATAATTATAATCTCATAACTTTTGTAATGAAATCTTGAAAAGACAGAGGGACCAAGTTATATTATACCATTATCCGTCATTATTTCTCCAGTAGATGTGCAGTTTGTCATATTCATAAAATACTGTGGCTTTTGGAACACAATTTCTTTTCTGCTACTACCAGTTGGTATTTTTGCTGGCCTTGGTGGGTGCCTTGTTTTTTTTTTTAATGAGCCTTTATAAATTCTTTGGTATCACTTTATTACAGACTAGAGGGGCATCTCTGCCCTTGCATTTCGAGGCAGCAATGCAGATTTGACAATCAGCCTCTCTTTCCAGTACTGCAAGTTTAAATATATCCTATGCACCATACACAGACAAACCATGAATACGCTTAGAATGAAAACAGTAAAGGTCCAATCTTCATTTGCTTGTAATTTATCTCATTACTTGCATGAACCAGGGATTACTCATTTAAGGTGCAGAATTTGGCCCTTGAACGAAAGACAGATTTTGACGTTGTGTTAAATGAGGAGTATTTGTGTTCAGCACAGTGGAATTGCTACTCATTTGTACTAGGGAAAAAGAGAGATTAAGAGTCTATTTAGAGTATGTTTTATAATTTCTAATCTTTGTGTATCAACTCATTTGCATCTTATCTCCATGAAAAATTCTGTTAGAGTTCATTGTCTCTCATTTCATATAACATATTTCCTGTAGTTTCAAAGCAAAAACAGTCATTGAAAGAAATTGTATAGTATTCATGGCGCGTATTTTTAACAACTTTGTTATTAAAAACACGGGGAAAAAATGTGTCAAATTATTGCAATTTCCCTCTATGTGTTTTCTTTTCCAGAAGGCTCAAACCTATCATGCATATGTTAAAATTAGCCTAGGGCCTAGGAAATTTGGCAGAGAAATTGTTAGAACAGTATTTCACAACCACCTGCACTTTCCTGTTGTGAATTTTATTCCAATTGCTAAAAATATGCTTTCCATTAGCAATGATTTAAGAGCTATCAGTGCATCATCAGTGCAGGCTGGAACCCTGAGAGAGGACAGTTAAAGAGAAGGAGCAGTGATTATGACCGCCTTGTTGGGAGCGACTCTTTTCATCTATGCAAAGTACCTCCTGCAAACAGGGAGCTGCACTGCCTTGGAGTATTCTTTAGAAATGATCTGTCTGAAGAAATAGGAAGGAAAATCTGGATAACATGGAAGAAGCACAGGCACTCCTAAAGCTCATATAACAAGATTTACCAAAAAGCTAGTTATTGGAATATAAGGTAGGAAAATTAGATCACAAAATAGTTTTCCTACAAAAAGGAATTCTACAGTAATTTGGAATTAATGATACAACTTGTATGTCATAAATCTGACTTTGCAAACTATTTTTCAGTTTATAAATTGTTGTTAAAATGGGGCCAAGAAGAAATTAAGTTAGGTATAGTAATAAGGCCAGCAAGCAACTTTCAGCGATGGAATATTTTTTTTTGGTCATCTGATTTGTTTTCTGTTGGGTGCACTGTTATCTACACATTCTTCACGTGTCATCTTCACATTCTAAGTCCCATTATAATCTTAGGTGCTATTTCAGCAAAAAGCACGTGAGTACCTGGCCAGTAACTGATTTATTTACTGAGATTTGCTAATACCTGGGATAGCACATACAAAAAGGAAATGATTTAATTCTCAGAAAGTCCTGATACCTCCTCGTTTCCCAGAGCAGTTCTGTACAGCCATGTGGGCTCAGCCCTTTTTGTTCATATCAGTGCTATTTTTGCCTGAGCCACTCTGGAGCAAACAATGGCAGAGCAATGCTGCAATAAATAGGAATGTTCCCGTTTTGTTTTGGGTTCATTTTCCTGAGAAGGCATTGCAGGATTATCAGCTCCTTATGTGGCTTTAGCCTACCTTTGCGATGTAAATCGGGGCAGGTTGACAGTTTGAGCAAAAGTCTTGCTTGCGGATTTGGCTACGCCCTGGGTCAAATTAGCAAATTTAGGCTGAAAATATCTCTGAATATAGGTCACAGGCTTTCAATGTGTGAATGAGAGCTGGACTAATGTCAGTACCTTGCTGCTGTGGTTAATGCTACAGGGAAGATGTACCTTAACTGAAATGCTTGAAACATCTGTGTGCATTTAATAGTTTACTTGAGTGCTACATAATCCTGCTGTTAGGACTCCAGTTGCTGAATTTTTACATATTTCTGCTTTACTGAGGAGCAGTCACCTGCTGTAAAAATGCGTAGGGAATGATTAGCAGCTGACAAATCCAGGTGCTGGGCTATGAGGCATTTGAACATTTGTGGTATTGCCTTGCATTCATCTTCAGGATAATACTGTGTGAACGAGACTAGAAATACCAATGCCTCTGAGATTGCCTCTTTCTAGATATTTCTAAAAATATTTTCAAAGCAAGTTTTTGTGGGTTATTATTTCCTGTCTACAAAACCCCCTGTGTTCACCCAAAGGAAAAAAAGAAGTGATAATAAACCAGGAGCTTTTAATCAACTGTGAACTAAAAGGTAAGCCTAAGGGATGCCAAAGCTAATTTATGGAACTTGTTTTAGAACTGAGTCAATACAAATTCAATTCACATACACACAAACTTATGAATTAATGCGAATCCAAATTAGTGATTCCCAAGGCCTAGTTTTTCATGGCCTTTCTCCTCACCTCTCTTTACATAAGGTAGAATCCATGCCCTTAGACTCTTGCACAATCACATAATAGGCATGAAACTGTTTTGCTGTCAGAAGAGTTAGCTCTGTACCTTTCTATATGTAGTTTTATATATATATATATATATATAAAAATTAAGGAAAAATTTACTCAGTGCAGAATCTGAGTGCGTGGTTTTTCTTGAAGAAGCAGGTTATATATGAGTTTGGACAAAATTCTCCATTATCAGACTATTGAGAATACTGGCATTTGGTGGGTGTCTTAAACTCCAGTGATCAAACAACTATGCTAAATAAAATCAAGGCTGTTAGAGGCATTTCCTAGTTTTATCAAATATCTTTTAAAGTTATTCCGCACAAACCCAGCTGTTAAAAGTAATGTGAAATAACTATTTTTAGTGTAGGATTAATACAGGCTTTCCTGTCAGTTTACTTTTTTGATGAAATGCCACACTGTTTTATGATTGTATGAGTTATGTTCTTGCAGCTAGTGATTATTGGAAGTAAATTTAAGGGCATGAAATGAGACGACTTTTTTCCCTCAGTAGCACGTCACGAACTAACATTTATGAAAGTTTACTAACCTAACAGTTATAAATGCAATTATGCTTGAATACCAGTATACCAAGCCAAAGTTAAATCAACTGTTAGCTGCAAATTCTTTAAATTCTTTATTTTTCTTAATCTCATTTACAGTTTGGGTCTCTCCTCATGACCATTAAATTAAATACCTCTAGTTAAATTAGCTCTGGTGTGCAACTACAGTAAGAAAAGAAAGAGGTTTGTTTTATCAAGATTTTATTGACTTCAGGATTGAGAACAGTTAGAAAAAAAAAAAGGAACAATCATATAAAATGGTGGTAATGCAATATTCTTGCAAGCATTGACTTACTATGCTAGGTCCTCTGAAAATTAGGGAAGAGGTGTTGGATATTATAGGGAAATATCTGCCCAAGGTTTTTCTTGTAAGCAATGCCAAGACACTTAGGCAGGTTTAGTGAATGCAGAATGGGCTGGATTCTCCATTTAAACTCTAGAAAGTTTTTCCAACACCAGTAATCGTGGTCGAGGTGGTAGGAAGCATTTCCATGCAACAGAGGGGGCTGTGTTAGAAAAACTGCTTGTCAGAAACACACCTTTTAGACCTTTTTATAATGGAAGATTTGGCAACTCCAAAATGAAGTTTCTCAGAAGAGTTTTGTTTGAATACTCAGATGCAAGTTTAGATTCTCTGTCCTCACCTCTAGGTGTGGGCTATTCTGAATTTTCCTCTTATTTTTCTACAAAACTTCAAGAGAGTTTGGCGTCATGTTGATGCAGACTGTGGAAGTACTTGAAATCTCAAAACATAGGATGGCTAGATGTTTTCCCACACTGAGTAGTATGACATGGTTGAATAGTGTGACATGGTAAGGAGACAGTTCTGTCCTTACACAGGTATATATTCTCAAATCATGCTCATTTTTGCTGTAGTGGAGCTATGTTAGCATGTGTTAGTTATCCATCTCTCACAAAAGATAATAAGCAACTTGCTGTTGCAGTTTTGCAATGAACCTTGATCCCAGACATCTTTTAGAAGTTATACATTTTGAATATTTAATTTCATTTTTAGATGCACAGAATACATTACATGTAATTTATTCTGCTCGCTCCCTCCCCTCCCCCCCTGCCCAGTAAGCCAGCAAAACCAAATTTCTGAGTGCTTTATGAGAGCAAGAAGTAGTTAGCACTCGCTGATTTTTCTAGATTAGAGTCAGATTGGAAAAATAACTTACAACCATCAGTGCAGATGGTAAGCATGATGCAACATCGTGTTATTCATGTATGCAGTAACTTTGTTCTTCAAGTACTTAGAACTCTGATGTCTGCAGCACAAACTTTCCATCACAGTGAAGTGCTTGTCCCTTCTTAACTGACTACAACAACAGTACATCTGAAAATATCCCGCAGGAGTTCCATATATTACCCACAGTAGACAGGATAATGCATTCATTAAGTAGAAACCTTATCTCATTCATTACTGCATGTGTTTACATTGATCATAACAAGTTACAGCCGCTTATAGTACCTTTGAAATGCATTACCTTTTTTGCAGGACTATGGCAGTGTCTAGTCCTATAATTGTTTCCTCAGACCTGCTGCTTCTTTCAAGCTCAAGATATACATAAGTGGGAATTTAACCCACTTAGGATTCATCAGGTCTCTGCTGCCATAGTATCTCCTTCTCTGTGATCCCAACACCCTAAATCACTCCTGAGTGTGACTGCATCTCATATTTCAATTTCATTGTCTTTCTACGTGCAAAAACTCAGAAATCTCAAGCAGATCAGTCAGTCCCATCTTTGTGTCCTCTAGTCTCACATATATCCCCTCAGAAACTGGATTATTACTGTACCTTCATGCAGCACTGAGGAACCTAAGAGATCCCTTTGCTTTTGAACAACTGCTTCCTATTTCACAGAACCTTTCATTCTGAAGTTGCATTTAACTGTCCAAATTAGGGTATGCGTCTTAATTCTAAGGTGTCTTATTTCAGAGTTCCTGTTGCTTTCTTTATGTGTTCTCATTTTGACCGCTTAAACACCAGCCATTTATATCCACTTGTTAACATTCTGCAGGCAGTAGAGTGTATTTTCCTCTTTTCATACCCTTCTGCATTTTTTTATGCCACATTCTGAATCACATATTGGTCCAGTCTTCTCTCCTGCTGCATCACTTTTAGTTCACATTCCCCTGACCTTTGGTATCTTGGCCTTTCCATGAAAAGAAACAAGAAGTCTGTAAGATTTAGAGCGTGGATGTAAACAAAGTATTAGGTATTAGAGGGGATAAGATATTCCAAATGCTAAAAAAAGAAACACTGTCTCTTGTTGAGTGTACTTCGAAACCTGTAGACAAAGTGTTATTTCCACTTATAGTGAGATGAGAACAGCCTAATACTTAGTTCTGTACCATCTAGGATTATAATATATTCCATTAAAATTAAATACTGTCTCGTTATTTAATCACAAAGTTGTTTTGCTTTATTGAATCCTTTCTTTGTTATCTTTTACAGAAGTTGTTTAAAGTGGGCTTGTAATACTATATTGATGATTGACGTTCAGGATGACCTTACATATTAACTCTTTAAACAAGCACTGTAAAATTTCAACTGACTGAGCTACTTATGAGATATAAAATAAAGTGGAATATATTCTCTAAGCTATGACATCAATAATTGTAAATCAGAAGTAGGTAAAAAGGTTACAGTCTTGCAGACCACAAGGAATTGCAAAAGGAATTAGTCTTTTTCCCTGTAGTCAGGAAAAATCAGTAAAATTTATTCTTTGATCTTGTATTATTAGGTTTGGTACAGAAACTCTTGTCTACATCTATGCTAGGAACTTTCTATTCAAAATTCTACAAACAGTATTCAGAACCACTTAATAATAACGACGGCTGTGCAAATATAGTACAAAAAATGATGAAGGTGAATGTATGGTCAAGAAAACTTAAAACTTAAAAAAAGGGTCCAAAATATCTTTTAAAAAATCTAATTAATTTAAGATGTCATCTTAAATGATGAAATACATTACAGAGAAAAAGTCCATCATAATTGTATTAGGACTGTATAATATTTAATTTTAGTTTTCAAGAAGTTGTTTCAAAATTTTTCACTGAAAGGTATGTTTCAAATTAGAACCAATAATTTAGAACCAATTTATCAAAATTGGTGTTTAGAACCAATATATCAAAAGTTACACCCAAATGAGACAGAATTTCTAGAAGAAACAAACTTCTTAGAACCTCAAGTGCATGTTTAAAATTGGCACGTATAATTCTGGTACATAAGATGCCATTATGTGTGAAAAGTAGCTGGCTGTTGTTTGGCAAGCTGCTTCAGTTAAGTTTCATGTCTGTCTCTCCTATGTATAATACAAGAAACATCAGGCATCTTCTGCTACTTGGGTTGTGCTCTTCTCAGGATGAGTCTGTAGGAGTGACAGTTCCCACTGGTATAATAGTCTAATGGTGACAGAGCACTTCTGAAGTAGCATTTGATCACTCTTAATCTGAGAGCGGTTGAATTCCCATATCCTGCCTCTGGCTTGTTCTTCTGGCTGCCCGCTCTCCTGTTTCTGCCTGTTCACTCGTTTAGCTTCCAAAGGAGAGAGACAGAGATGGAAATTGCTGCTGACTGTAGAATTAGGACACTTGCTAGAGACGTGGGAAGCTTGAACTCTCTGATGCTGAAAGGGGCAGCAGATCAGGTTTTACCCCAATGAGGCATCTAGACGGTGAAGTGGGCAGGACCAAATCCACCAGGATAACAGCAATACCACATTAGGTGATGGTCTGAACGCATATGGCTCTTTAGACTTCTCCATGGGATATGCACATGTACTTTCTGCCTAAATTAGCGTCACGGGAGAGCTCTCTGCAGAACGTAGGTACTACGGCTCTTTAAAAGAGGGCTTTATAACTGGCTAAGGGATGTTCTTGGGAGCCACCTAAATAATTTGGCCCTGAAAAGCAAGCCACCTAGATTTCAGTCCAACTTCAATGCCAAAGCAGTTTGAACACAGCAGAGCTTATAATATATTTTCTTGAGAAAAACAAGCCAAAGGTATTTATAAACTAAAACCATGCCATGTTTGTTTAGCACTTGCAATGTGCTAATGAAAACAGTTTAATGCGTATGAATAAATAACCCTAAATTCCCCATCCTCTTTGATAGAACTGCTAATATCTATCTTGTGTTTTGAAATAACAGAGGCTTCGCAAATTTGTCCAATATGTGAACAAAGGGTTGCAACACAACAAAAACGAAAACAAGAGACACTTGAAATACGATCAAAGTAGGTATGAAAATACATGTTATTTTGCCATTAAAGCAATTATTATAATCAAAAGAATATTAATATCAAACCCACTTGGTCCCAGTGGATTTAGAAATGATTACATCAAGAAGATTTCAAACTATTGTTGTTCTTTATGCATTCAAATATCTTACTGTTGGATTCAAGGAAGGTTTTCTCAGTTCTTGCAGACGAAGTTGTAGTGGCACTCCAGTCATCACAAGGCAGCTTTCTTAGAGCAGCCATGACATAGATCAGGCTGTAGATCTAGCCATTTCAACAATTTCAAAACTTCCTATGAAATAACAAAAAAATGGCATACTTGAGGGAAAGGGGAGAATTTTTTTAATCTGTGCTTCGTAAACATGAGACTATATTTGACCCTTTTGTTCACTAAGATAGTATTTTTTAAAATATTTAAAAGGAGTAGCAAAGGATAAATCAGGAATAGCTTTCCTTTTAACAGGCTTAGACTTTAAAAGCTTAGACTTTAAAAGCTCAGACAGACTTAGTTGGTCCATGTCTCCGCAACATGGAGGCAGAGTGAACAGTGTAATAACAGCAAACAACATATTTATTTCATGTACATGTATTTCTTAATTTGGAATTGCCAGATTAACAGCAAATTTAATCAGAAATTGTTGTAAGGCAAGAGAAGACACTGAGCAGAAGTGGGCTATGGAAAGAGAAGAGATCTTTGGAGGTCAAGACAACTTCCTGTAGTTTTAATGACAGGACTGAGACTTCCTCTCTTTGTGCTGCTGTCTATATTCTACACCCTTTTCTTCACTATGTGTCAAATCAGTTTTTATTTACACCTTTCGCTCTTATTTTTCTCTCTCTCCTAATCCCTCTGAAAGGCAGCTGGAGTTAGCTCCATGAAATTGCACTAATGTCAAATTGGTTCACTTTGGATTGGATCATATTTTCTATGTTGCGTTTTAGCTGGAAAGCAATTTCTAATGCCTAATAGAGGTGCGGCATGTGGTTTTCATCACATGAGATTTCATCATATCCTCTAATCTCAGTTCAGATATGTTGGTAGCCACATTAACCTTTCCAGTGAATATGTGTCCGATTTCAAGTACTCTTGATTGATATATGGATTTATATTAAGACTCTATAAAACAAGATGAAATTCAAATGAGAAAAAATTATCATGAAATAAAGCAATGAGACAGTGTGTATGAAATTCAGTGGGCAGCCACCACTTGGCATTTCTCAGCTGCAATGGTGTTTTCTTTTGAATATAATCACATGTAGCTTGTATCTATTTCAGCAAAATAGATGGCCTGATTAGATGGTAAATGTAAAATATACACTGTGATTTATTGTCAAATTTGTTATTAAATATTTTACCAATCATCACAACTAGGATGTTTTTCATGTATAGGAAATCTGAAAGTCACTAGGAAAAAACCTCAAGTCATAAATAATTTTCCTTTAATTCTCTTAAAACTGTGAAGTAATTTGAAGATGTGCTTGTGGAAGACGTATTCCTAAAGAAGAAAGTATTTTTAGTGTGGAAGAAAAGTGTTGATCTGTTTATATTTTATGGTAGATTATTTATATCAAGGGTCTGCTCTGTGTTGATTCTGTGCTGGTATCCCAGCGCCAGATGGTGGTTGTATATGGCCAACTGGTGGTGGTATATTGCCCAAAGAGGTTGTGCAGGTACATGCTTAGAGATATTCAAGCGCACAGTCCTGGGCAACTGGTTCTAGGTGGCCCTGCTTGCACTGGAGTGTTGGACCAGATGACCTCCAGAACTCCCTTCCACCTCAACCATTTTGTGATTCTGTACCCACGACAAAGTTATGCAGACTACATTTCTGTTGAGTTCTGCTTATGTTGAGGCTTGCTTGTATTCTCACAGTCTGCTGAATTGTAACAGTAAGCCTAGACGTTGACTGTATATGTTTAAAATTCTCACATTGATCCTTCACAGAAAATAATACACAGAAAAATATTTTAGCCACTGGAAAGTTATGTGTCAAGCTTAAACTAAGTTCTTTATATGGTCATTTGGAAATTGATCTTACATATTTTAGAATAGGACAAACGGTACTCTGGAGGGGCCTGCTGCATTTTTTAAGAGGGAGGCTATCGACTAAATTTGATTGGATTCCTATGTATTAGATGGATAAAGTTGTGTGATTTGAATCTTCTCTCATCTGTATAACAGCCTATTTAAACGAATGACTGCTTGCTAACATAATTATCTTTGCCTATTAAAATTTACACGTATAGAACCCTTGATAGTGTAGTGAAGAAGGGTTGCTTCTTAATTCATTTCAACTTTACAGTAAGAAAATTGATGGTTAATATTCTTCTGTAATTCTTCATATTCCTAAATTTAAAGATCAGTTGTTGTTGTTTTTCATGTATGGTATGATGGCCATTTTAAGGAAAACCAACTGTTCATGTCAATTTAAAATATGTCTTAAAAGAGAATGTTTTTCTGTATGAGGTTTTTAATGGATGATTAGGTAGCACTGTTTGAAGATACAGTGAAGAGCTGGGTTTTACACAATAGCTGGCTATTGCAAACCTGAAGTGACAGTGATTCAGCACGTGATGCTGAAGTGCCACATTTTATATCAATAGGCAAACTGTCTTTGGAATAATTGAGCAACTTTTTGATTGTAGGTCAGTCACACAAAAATATATATAATTAATATTAATGCTAATAAATAGTGTTTAATTGCTTGATGGTACATTTATAACAGTTGTTTTCATGGTGTTTCTCAAGTGCAGCTTTATTGTCTTGATGAGCTGAACAATTAACTACATGCAGTCCATGGCCAAACATAATTTTGTTGTGAAAGATAGTTTAGTCAAATTCAATTCTGAATTGTACCAACACAGAAGCAAACTAGACAAAGAGACTAATTACAAAAGTCACCCTAAAATAGACTTTTGCAGCCTTGTCAGTTAAATTACTCTTTAGAATCTCATGGCTGTATTGAGTTTTTCCATTGATTATGGAAAGCCACCATATGGATTACGGATGACACCCAGACAAGTTTAGGTGTCTTAGTATTGATTGAGTCTGTTCCAAAATGTGTTTTTTATTCCAGAATCATCCTAGATTTCATTCTATGGGAAGATGACAAACTATTTCAGATCTGGAAATCTAGACCACAGACGTCTAAATCTGAACAGATTAATTAACCTTTTATTTCTTTTAATTTAAATGCCAGTGTTGCTGAGCCTTTGCATGTAATATTGCTTTGTATCTTCAACATTGATACATGTAAGAAATGCTTATGTCCTGGTTTGAGGTAAAACAGAAACAGTTTTCTGTGGTTTGTTTTAGTGGCCAGTCCAGCCCAAACCATGACAGCTTATAAACAAATGCACACGCACATACTTTCAGAAAATATAGTAATATATTTCTGTATGGATAGAGCAAAATGCTTCCATTCTGCTGTACTGCTTAAGGTTTTGTTTTCGCAGAGAAGATATGGATAGGATCATTCCCAGGTGAGCTATTTCTGTCCTTTCCTAGGAGGTTCTTGTAGAAATTTAATTGGGCCCACGGTTGGCCAGACACATTGAATCCCAAAGGTTTCATAGGCTCAGTCCTCAGAGAGATCTTGTCGCACGCAGCCTGTTGAATTTTGTGTGATGACTAAGGGACAGCTGCAGGTGAAAACGTAAGGAAAAAGGTTGATGTATCTTGAGAGAAAGCAACAGGCATCTCTAGATATATAAGAAGTGGGTTTTCTTCTTTGCTCCATACATTTCCTAGCAAGATGAAATATTTGGATATCACTCCACCATAAGTGGTAGAAAGATGCCCTGTACTCATACACTGCACATTCTGTGTGTGTGTATGTATATATTTAGTATCTGTTTATAGAGGAAAGGAACAGTCCAATTTTAATTCCATATTTGCATAAGTTTTTATGTTGAAATTGTTTTCAACATACAATTTTCTATTGTTTCTCCTATTGGAAAATGAGAATTTTGTTATATAAGTGACTACCTTACTGATGATTTGCCTGCAAAATGTAACTATACCATCAGGATGCAATTCGTCCCACCTACTTTTAGGTATTTGTAGTATAGATAACTGTAACTACTAATACCCTACACTCCTTTTGTAGTCAGTAGAGAAAAAATGGGCACTTCCAGAGAGCCATTCATCTGATCGAATTTAAACATCTACTTTAAGGTAAGAATAGCTCCTTAAAAAGCCCTGTTTCTGCTTATTGCTCATGTAAGGAGCCATGGGTGTTTAGCTCAGAAATGTTTGCATGGTATCTAAATACCCAGATTTGGACAGGTGCATCCCACCGTCAGTCTTTTAAAATTATTGACTAGTGCGACTGAAAATTGAGATGTAGAACTAAACTGGCTGCAGTGGAGACTTAATTCAGTGACTTGAAAAGTGGCAAATGAGAAATTCCAAATTGGAAGCAGCGCATTGCAGCATTTACTGCCTTTTAATAGTACAATTCATTTACTTCTCTGTTCGTTATTTAAATATGTTTATCTTTCTTGCACATCTATGCATCCTGAATTGTCAGATTATTTCTGTTTATTAAAATGTGCCCTGAGCTTTTTTCCCCGCCGGTGGTTCTTTCAGTCACATCTTTCAAACACCTAAAAAGGAAGCTCATGAGAACGTTCCCTCACCCTGGCATTAATCACAGCAGTATAAAGCATGGAGCTATTGATTGCTTATAACTGCATCTTTTGAACATTCAGAGCCATTGTGTTCACAATATGATGAATGCACTTGCAGATGGCTTTGTCTGTAGTGGCCATAAACTCCAGTTAATGGCTGAATTAATCTATAGTAAATGAATAATATCCTTTCCGGCTGTTCCAGGGAATAAACTACGTGTTGCATTTTTTCTGTTTTAAAAAAAAAGTAGTCATAATTCAAGAAAGTACATGTGTCAGCTTCCCAAAATGTGGAAAAGTGCCTTGTATAAATAAAAGGATTCACTTTTAAAGCCATTATCTGAAGAGTTTCAGGAATAGGAAATAAGCTGACATGCAAATAAGCATTTCATCTTCTGAAGCAAAAGCAAGTTTTTTCACATGCATACTATGAAAAATTAAAAGGACACAGATTTTTCTGTGTTAGAGGTGACAGCTTTCAGAAATCTTCCTGGATTTTGTTTGTGTGGGTTTGTTTTGTTTTTTTTTTTTAATTCATCAGCGGAGGTTCTTTCTTTTTGCCTAAACAAGAAAGCAAAAATCGATCTCAGAAAGAGCTGAAAGAGACTGGTGAAATCCCACCTGGAAAGTTAACTGATTTTAAAGCAAATGAACAATTTAGCAGGCTTCTAAATCTAGATAAAACCAAATTAAAATCAGGCTCTGGGTTTCTCTGAATGCACAAAAAAAAAAAAAAAGGAAAGCACTCATCACAGATTCTTTGGATGTTCCTGTTCCATCTTTCTTACCTCTCTTCTTTTTCCTCTCCATTCCTCCTGAGCTTAAAGGAAAACAAACACTTAATTGTGACCTTTCAGGCTTTAGTCAATGCAGTTTGTTTATTCTGTTACTTTACTGCCCAGTAATTGATAAACAAACACATCCTAGTAATGAGACTCTGTGATCTCACCCTCCAACACCACTGTTGTCCGATGCGATTTGGAGCAATACAGAATCTCCCCTGGATCTCAGTGACAGGTTTTGCTTCATTCATAGGAAGTTAAATGGTCCCAAAGCCAGTGTCGTGGTGAGTGATGGAAGGGGAAAGTGTGCACCACAGCATCCTTCCCTTAGCAGCCCAAATGAGCGGCAGCTCGAAAAGCCAGGACTAGCAAAATGTACTTACATATTTAATACTTGCTACTACTTTGATGCGGAGAGCAACATTTTTGAGCACATCCCATTATGTACTGACTGGTATGAGAATGCCAAAGAAAAAATGCTTCATATTTGCTTTTTTGCTCAAGAACTTATTATCACTAATCAGTGACTATACTGCTTTCGCAACTGCCTTGTGCTCTGGTTCCCAGTATGACAGCACTGACAACACAAATAGCTGTGGCTGGTTGAATTAGCAAGATTGCAGAGCATATTACTGGCTGTTGCATCATACTGCTGCTCCTCTGTTTAAATGACTGAGTGACAGAATTTGTTTCCTGTCTGTTTCTTAAGATAGTTTCCAATTATAAAAGGAAGTATGTTAGGAGATATTTTTCCTGTCTGATTTTCATCACAAGCCTTTAAATATCCCAGTATCCCACTACGATTTTCTGGCATTGGAGTTGACAAGAAGTGTATTCTTACAGAGTATATCAGCTGGGGTTTAGTGGTTATACTGGCTAGCATGCCTGTGTTTGTTTGTTTGCATTTTATCACGTGGAATTCTGTTGTGAAATCACACTTTTTTGAGAACAGGAAGGATTCCGTTTGATATTCTACATTTGCTTTTGACTTCATTACGTGTAGTAACGCACGTTGAAGGAAACGCAAGTTGTGAAACAACGGATTAAAGTTTAAATTATAGTGTGTATTCATCTATAAAGTGTGCATCGTAGTTGGACTATTACTTTCAAGAAACCTTGCGGATACATAGAGATGTGCATGTCGTCAGTGTGGGAAGGTTTGAGCCTAGGTGAACTGAATGGATTCGAGATGAAAATCCATTTCTAAAAATCACTTAATGACAGGCTGACTCAGCGACACTGGTACTGAATCTGAAAGAATTACAAGACCATTATTCAGTGGCACAATAAAAATATCATCATGGGAACAGTCAGATTAAAAGAGTGGAATCTGAACAATTATTAATAATCAACATGTGCATTTATAATTCATCTGTCGAAATAACCTTTTCTTCTTAAAAGTGAGAGATGAGAGTTGCAAATAGCATTTTGGAATATCCTTTAATAAACATACTCTGGTCTATTTCATAAAAATTGAGATATTGTGATTACAGTAAAGGATGGGATAAAATGGTATTTTCTTATTTTTTTTAAACTGCACACAACTTCATTGCCTACTGCATTTTAAGGGAAGATGGTAGAAAAAGCTGCTCGTACCTTTAAAAGAATTAAGTACTTGTAGATGTCACAGCTTTTGACTGTTTTACTGTCTTGTCTAGGGAAAATGCTGGGGCACACAAAAGTAGCAGCCGGGGGAAAATCTGTGTGTGCTCAGAGCGACGAAGAAGCAGAGTTCTGTGCATTGGGTGTAGACAAGCTGGTCAACAGAATGGCACTGCAGTGTGCAGTTTGAGTAAAGGTGTTTTCCAAATTGAAAGTAAATATTTCTTAGCTAGCAAAGATTACATTCCTACATGTAATTCTTAGTATCATTCATGCTAACATCTTTTTCTAACAATTTCTTACTGTGACTCTCCTGTCAGACATGACATTTTCAGCAGCATTTCCCAGTCACACGAATTAACTATTTTTGTGGCCACCTTGCTTGGCAATGGATTTATATAGCAGTAGCACAAACGTTACCGAAATTGAAATACGAGCCAGTAATATCACCTAACAAGATATTAGAAACATGGCTTTAATGTACCCAGAGATTATTCTGACCAAAAGTATCAGAGGCTTTTTTGAAAAATTCTTAATTATTCTTAGTTGACTTCTTGAAATGTTTTTTGATTTCAACTAAGAATAATTTCTGTCTTGCACCTTGTATGGAAAATTTTATGCTAAGTTGTTACAATGTTTTGTTTTAAGGAATCTCAGTTGAGTCAGCTTTCTGTTACTTGTGTTTCATTTCAGGGAATACAAAAGCAATGTGAAAAGTACTTAACCTCAGTTACCTTTGAAAATTTGATATTATCAACAATTATGAAGAGGTGATAAAAGAAAACAATGCAAAGTAGGCACTTTGTATTGCTGGCGGTGGTTTTCAGCATGAAGCCTGCTTTGAGTGTTCTCTGTAGTTAAATGTGTATTTTATATTACCGTTACGTATTACAAACTGTGAGATTATTTATGTTTAGTTTCAAATGCCTAAAAATTATTGTATTTCTGGTTGTAAACCTATTTACTAGTTCTATCAACAACACTGCAGTTTTCAAAATGGTGAATTGTTTGAAGATCTTTAATAGCAGTTATTATTTTCACCATCTTACAATGTACTGTGATTTTTTGCATGTTCTTGTATATTTTACATAACTATATAAAAATATATGTATGCATTGAAATTTAGACTACCCATACTCTGCCAAAATTGGGATCTAGGTAGGCACCCCAACTTGAAAGAGAAATCCAGGATCCTGTCCTCAGATACTGCCTACTCTGGTAACACTTTTAGTCATTCAGCTCCTGCAGTTGGACTAAACATATAAACTTGCATGTGCTCAGAAACGTTCGGCTCTGGGAAAATGGGCACCACCTCCCACCTTTACTCCAATATAGAAACCGAGTAGGAAGAGACACCTAAATCTCCAGTCTCTTAGGCATACTCAAACTACATTTAATACATTGATAATGTTAAGTTCGGCAAAAAACAAAACAGAGGTGTGCATTCTCATTCATGCCATTTTGCAGAACCGCTTTATAATTACAGCATTTTCCTGTTTAAGTACTTGTTTTAGAGCAAACCCTGAAGCTTTAGGTCTTTCTCAGACTGACTTGATTCAAACCTCAGACCACAGAATAAGCACTGGTGGGAAAATAACAAGGTGATGAGCTACGTGTCAATAAAAGGAGGCTCCTTTTTGTTGACAGTAGTAGTACGATTCTGACTAAGGAGTGCAAGAGAGTTTGGGACAACAGACTCACCACCACTACCAATTTGTCCTGTCCTATTCATCTGTCACCTCTTGCATTATTGCAGCTCATTGTGCAAAATTTTAAATGCACTACAAGTGTTTGTTCACTTTAAAAAGCTGGGTGGTAACCTGTGATGATTTTGGAACTGACGGTCACTTTAGATGTCCTTGTAGTGAGGGTGGACAGAGAGTGGAGAGCAGAAAGCCTTTACTGCAAATACAGTAAGGGTGGAAGACACCCGTAACCATAAGTAAGCACTGTCTTCAAAACGTGGAGAAAGAGTAAGGATACCTGGGGTCAAAGGACACCCTGAATGCTATTGCAAGGGTTTTCTTTTTCTCCTTGTTAAATTCAGTGGTAGCTTTCTTATTCGCTGTAGAGGTGGTCAGCTTGGATTCCCGAAAATGTACTTTTCATTGATTGATCAACCCAATTAAGAAGAAGCACCTAATAAACACAAATGGATTTTTTGCTTCAATAGATCATCCAAAAAGTCCTTAAAGATTATTTTTAGTAATGGAGATGTCATATGTGACATACATGGTGGTTTTATTGATGAGTTTAAAGCACTTTAATTTTAGCTGAGTAACTTGTGAAGGATTCTTAATAAGTCAGAAAGGTATTCAAGTCACACAAAATACAGAAGAATTAACCCTTTATGTATTCTACACTCCTTATATGTATTCTGTATATGTGTATATATTATATGGATTTAAGTTCATCCTCTTTACCTCAGACGTGATCGAAAATATTCACAAAGGCTTCTTAATGTGTTACTTATGTATTAATGAGGAGTTTTCTGTAGGTATGTTGGTTAACACTAATTTAAACTTTGGAGAAGATCTCCTTTCATGTGAGCTCTGGAAGGGACTCTGTGGGACAAAATACACTAAAGGGACGACGTTGGTTGGGGTTACCTTGCAACACGGTTTTGAGAGTTCAGTCCTTTCCTGTCAGTGCTGCCCTTAGAGAATCAGCTCTTGAGACATTTCCTTTCGTTGCTTTCTACTGTGGGCAAATTTCCTGCTGACACAGGAAGTGTAAATGAAAAAACTTTACTGTTTACTTTGCCTTTTTTTTCCCCGCTTGTTTTGTTCTAATCCCTGGTGTATAAATGGATGCAAGACATTTTGTAAATTGAAGAGTAGCAGCCTAGGAGCGTACCTAGAATGTTTCTAGTTATCTAAGCATCTGGGAATGTTTAATCCTATTTTATGTATTTTTATACCATGGCAGTGAAAAAATCACTAAGCATGTTTTATTTTAATATATTTCTAAAATTAGTGTCGGTATAAGTAAAATATTTTATAACGACTTTATAATTTACAAAAGACTTTTAAAATTCATCTATAGTATCTACATGTCAGATTCGCAGAACATACTCCCCATCTCTGCAAATTAAAGGGCTGAGAATATGGACACTTAGAGCCTGATTTAGTTAAAATTATCCCCTGCAGCAGTGGGTGGGTATCTGTTCTTCACAGCTGAGAATGATTTTCATAATTGTGCAGCGCTCAGCAGCTGCAAAATCCCTGAGGATGCATCTAACTCTTCTTTCAGGAGCAGCCTGGGTTTGCCCTGCCTGGCAGAAGCAGTTTGACCCCTCATCCCTTTCACACCCATCTTGATGTGGCTTTCTGGAGATGCTGTCTTCCCTCAAGTCTTCCAATATTTTCGCTTCTTCAGGGGAAAGTTGTAGAGGATACAAGAAGTGCATAAGAATTGTCTCCTTACTGATTGACAGATCCATTTAGAATGACTCATTGAACCTTTAAGTAATTATATTCTATCGCTGCCTCTGCGTTGATGAAGATAATTTTCTGAAACATGCCATCTAGTGGAGATTTACACATGGAGCCGATTACACGATGCTAAATTCTTACCTCACGCTGTGTTTTCTTAATGTTTCCCTCAGTGGCCAATAGTGATACCTTATAGGTATATTTGAAAGAGGGGAAAAAAGGAAATGATGAGAAAATAAGAGTCATGTTACTAATTTTAGCAGACAAAAAAATAAGAAAATATTTACCTGCTTTAAAGCTGGCTTTATTTCTAAGTTAAATGTTTTTCAGGTTTTCAATTAAATATTAAGCAGACATTTAAAACATTAAAGCTAAACCTGTATTATAAGATTACACATCTATTTTTCTGAAAAGAGCCTGCAGATAGGAACTTTTAAATAGGTCTGACATATTCCTCTGATCACTTGGAATAACAACATTGTGTTACTCGCTTGTGGGCAAATTTTAAAATATCAACTTCTTGGTGCTGATGATTCACAGATATGTTTAAAACATGATTTAATAATTGGTTACTCTTATTTCAAAGAAAATGATCATTTTTCCAGGAGTTTTGACTCATCTGCTCCAACTAATTTAAAATTATGTGAATTGAAAATACTATTGTTAATCGCAAAAAAGAAATTTGACTCATTTTAACAAATACAATTACTTCTGATGAATGTTAATATCAGAAGTGATAAAGCTATCTCATCGGAAATACATTTAAATATAATTATAAATGACAGAATCTTTGCAGTTTTTGTCTTGTGCACATTTATGCGCATTTTACATGCCCAAGTGCACATATATACATTATTTATGTTCATATGCACTGTGAAAATGCTTGAATATTCAGTATAGTAATTAAGATACTAACAATTACCCATTCAAATTTCATTCTTTTAGATAATGAAAAGATTTATTCCCCATTCCTACAGTAATTCTGTCTGTGAAAGTCTTTGCAAAGCTTGTTCAGGAATCAATGCCAGGAAGGCTTGGACTGATTAAAAATGAAGAGAAAAATAAAAATTTGAATCTAAATGTAGAGTAATGTGTGGCTTGCTCGGTTTTCTAATTTTCATCTTTAAATGTCAAATGTGTTAGAAACCTGGAGTAAGTGGAGCATCCCTGCTATACTTTAAATATATAATAAAAGATGAATAGTAGGTGTGAAACAGAAATACTGATAACATACAGTTAGTAACACATTGTTTGATGATTGTGGACTGTGTTCTGTATTGGCACCAGGCTTTTATATCTAGTCTTTAAAAATAAGATATCTGAAAATGTATCCATGTGTGGAAGGACATTTCAGAGATTCATAACTGCTAGCACGGTTACAAATTTGTCTTACAATCAATTTTTAAGGACTTAAACCCCATTTGGAACCTATGTATTTCTTTATTAACCATTGGGTATCTCATTATGAGTTTGCCCTTACCTCTGTCAGGGTAGTGGTAATGCAAATAGCATTTCTTTGGCATGGGTGTGAGATGACAACATTTTTTGTGAGTAGCAAAGTCAAACGTGACAACATAACTCACCCAATCCCGTCCCCAAGAGTTAGCATGCTAAACTTCTATTTTGTCATCTGTGCAGCATCAAATAACTGCATAGATTCCAGTAGAAATGTGGATGTCAGTTAAATCTAATAGAATGATATGTGGACAGAGGGATGTATGTTCATAGATACAGATTGTCTATTAATATTTTGAGTAGGGTGGCTGTGTGCCATAACTGATATTAAATATGAATAAGATGTATTTAATATAGTTATTTACTCAAAAATATATTAATGAAGTATTGATGCAAGTATTCTAGGCAGCTTAACGAAAATGTACTGTCAATATAGCACTGAGCACCCATAATGTAAAGTTAGTACTCATAATTCAAGTACACAGTAACAGGGGTGTGAATCACACGATAATCTTTAATACATAAAAGGATTAAAATATTTATACTACCATTAACATACCTTAATATTATTTAGCAATACACTGACATGAGTATCTTGAAGCGTCCTATTAGCGTTTATATAAATCAATCAATAGTGTCTATCATTCACTGCTCATTGTGGTAAGAAAAATGTCGGGTTATTCATATGAAGTGACTTAGCCTTGGGTAGGGCTAAGGGAAGTATATACTCTCTCTGTAAATACAGTTTTATTCAGGTGAAAATGAGGAAGATGAAAATGGCTTGAGAACAAGTATGTCCGATATGAAAAGAAGAGGAAATAGTTTTCTGACTCACGACAGGTAAAACAGGGAATGGGATATGTGAGTGGGCATAAAGAAAAAGGAGCAGCAGTAATGCAGAAGGTTCAAGATAAAAATAAAAAAATGCATATTTCAATTATTTGAAACTTAAGAAAACACATCCAGAATGTAAATCAAAACAAGTCAAAGAGGTTACAGTGGCACATAGCAAATATGTTCACTGGGAAGGATTTAAGGCCAAAAGAGACAATAGCATGGGGAGGATGTTTCAGTAACTCTAATGCAGTCTTTTCTACAACAGTTTGAAAACAGCAGTCTCAAATCTTTTAAATCAGATCAGATGTTGAATGCATAAAACCTTTACATTCCTTCCCAGGAATGAAGAAGGAGCTCTCTAACTGCTACTACACTCTTGTATAGCCAATGTGAGTGCTCAGAGAAATGCTTCAGGTGACCATAACCAAATTACTTCTCTGTCACCCTCAAAATCTAATGTTAGTCTTAAGATTTTGAGCATTTCCTGAAAGATTTTTGGATTGTGTTGACAGGAAAGATCAACTTCGACTGACTTGTGCTCCTGGAAACTTTTTTTCATTTCTCACCATTCCTCAGCTAACTTGTTAAGATTGTGCTCTGAGATATCTTATTTCTTCAATTGTTATTGCTATTCTTGACCATTTTTTTTCAGATAATTTGGGGTTTCTTATTGTCTCTCTGATGATCCAGAGGTACTTAATTACTCCAGTTTTCCAAATCCTTTCCCTCTAGATTTTTCAGTTCCCCAAAACAAGCTAGTCTAATCCTTGTATCAGTTAGTGAATACAGGACATGGGGAAAAAAGAGAGCCCCAGCTCTGATGTCCGGTACTGCACACAACCTCTGTAGGAGAGTGAAGGTGTGTGTATGTAGTGATAAAACATTCATGTGTTCATATTCAAAAGAAAACCAGCTAACACCTGCCCCCAAGATACAAAGACTTCTAACTAGTCATTGTAAAAAGAATAATCCAAATCACTTGAAAAAATATTAGGTATGAAAAAGCAGCAAGGGATGTTCTAACATGAACCTTCAGCTTATAAATAATTTTGTACAGCAGGAAATGAGGAAGATAAGAACTAAGATAAGAACTAATGCTAAAACTAAAGAGGAATATATACATTCCTATTAAAACAAATTGTAGTTGAAGTATAATCTCACTTTACATGATGCAGAGATTTAATTTTCTTCTTAAATAGATCTTGAACCCCACATGTTATGTAGACAGAGTATGCGAAAAAAAACGACTGAAAATATTCAGGGGGAGAGACAGAAGTTACAAGAGCAAATTTGGTGAGAAAAGGGGTCCCCCTCCAGGCTGCGGTTTGCTAGCTCCCTTGTGCTGTTGACACAAGGTTACTGTAGTTCCCTCTTTGGATGCTGCTCAGATCCTCCAGCACTCAAAGCGAGGTTTGCATCCAAAGAACTGAGCTTCTATTCATGTATCTGGAACAGCAGTATTGTTATTTTGCTGCCTTCATGGTTTTCCCTGTGCCAGCCCGGCAGAAAGCTACAGAACTGAATCAGAATTGCATTTGGCTTCCTTGGTAATCCCGACAGAGTAGGCCCTGTCCCTGGAGTCGCACTTGAAGTATTGCTCGTTTGTGTTCATGAAAAGGAGTGGAGAAAGATAGTCATCCCTAGAAGAGAAAGCACATTGTATTCTCTACAGGCTTCAGCCACTGGGAAATCATTTTAAGTTTTCTGCAATTTCTGCATACTGTTTTCAAAGATGCTTACATGATTTTTGGACAAATACTTGGAAGTGTTTGAATTACTGTAAAATTCTCTGTACTAAATAGATAAAACATCTAAAAATAGATAATGTGTAGCAGATGTAGCGCTGCATGTAAACAGTATTTTTATAAATAGTTATATAAGAGTACAGCTGTAAAAAATGCCAGCTTGTGAAGTTATGTTAAAATGCTGGGGAAAAAAATGACAATTTTTCATATATTTATACCACATATCTTTGTAGATTTCTTTCTGGTTGTTAATTTCTTATGAGCTTTTGAAGGGTGGTTTTATATAAGCTTTCTCAGAATTTTCTGGAGTTTCTATAACCTTTCTGAGGCCAATTCACTGCGTAATTCTTCTTCCAGGGGAACCCACTGCCATTTTTTCTCCTGTATTTTTGCAGCTGTTTTAAAAGAAATGTGGAGGAAGATTTTTTGAAAATTTTCTGAAATGTAAGGGTTCCTTTGGAAAGCTCTTTTCTTTTTCTTCCCCTGAAAAAGTGCAGCCAGCTATTGTCTGCCATATTGACATACTACCTGCTTTTCATTTCCCAATACATATTGGTATTTCATAAAGCTTCAAGGCAACCGCTCACAAGGCAACACAGGGAACCGGCTTAATAGTGGCCAGTAGCCTTTCCTAACTTAATTTAGGTGAGTGAATGAAAAATATTGCACCCACCTGAAATATCAGATTAAATTGGTCAGAGGTAAAATGTTATTGCTCAGACTAAAAATTTGATGAAACTCTCACCCAGAAGTGGCCAGCTTGACAGAAGTACCCACAAAGTCACTTTTCGCTCAGGGTGCAGTTCATATAATCTAATTTAGATAGCTAGAATTTAAGGCGTGTGAGTCTAACCTAGTCATCATGAATTCCTGAAAGGTAATTCTTGTCATCCTAAACTAGCTGTCTGGAATAGGCAGGATTGATCTCTATAGGGATCTATTTCCTTACGTTGTCTAATGGCCTACAAAGATATTTGATTTGAAAGTTTGAATTACATCCTATTAACCATAATTCCAGATGACTGAGTGTTTCTCTACTGTTGAAGTTCCAGTAGGAAAGGTCTATTTTGTTTTTGTTTCACTGGCTATTAAGTGTGACTTTCTAATTAAATTAATGCAGTCTCTTTCTTTCTTCGTCACTAGTGTTTGTGCCTTAGGGACATTGTAGCAGCCTTTGCCTTAAGTGCACCGGAGGGTGGTAGGGCAGATGCCAGGTGCTACTGAGCTATAAAATAGGTGCTAGATGGTGTTTCTGGACAAAATCTCAGTCAGAGGACAAAGTGCAATACCAGTGCAATGCAGAATGAAGAATTAAGAACTGTTAAAGACATGCAGTAGATAAGGAACCATATCATTCTCACCTCTGAAAAAAATATTTCTGCCAATGAGCTGTCAAACCAAATTTATGATGGCAACTGTCATCCTTTGCAGCAGTCCTACGGTTTCTTTAGGTCAACACAAACCCCCCAACAGGGGGTTTGCTAGCAGGAGATCTTCTCCAGTTTCAATATATTGAGCTTCATATGTAGAGGACCTTTGTATGTACATGTTAAAGGCTGTTACCTGTAAAATATGGGTAAATTATGTGTGAATTTGAGAGGTGAAATATAATACCGCACTGGATTTCAGATGTTATTTGCATTACTCAAGTTTGAAATTCATTTAATGACAAGCAACAGTAAAATTATACGTGATTTTAATAAAATCTTTGTACAGTATGTCACTGTGGCACTCTGCATAGGCCTTAATTTCACCTGCAAAACCTGGTGCTGCAGTTACAGGATTTCAGCTGCAGAGTGCTTAGAGAAACTGTAAAAATTGATAAAACTATTCAAAACAGAATTACTGTATACAGCAAAGTCATAGTATTAAACTTTGATTTCTTACAGCCATGCAGGGGAAAGGGAGTACTGAGTCTTGCTGGAGGCTTAAGGAACCATCCTTTATATTTCTAAATAAATTCAGTTTCAAACTCTGTTTTCCTCAAAAAGTTGCAATACTTTCAGCTGTAGGGGACGTATTATTGGTACAGAAAGAGTTGTTCATTGCTGAGATTTTGTTGACCTCTTAAAAAAAAAATAACCACCAAAACGGTACTTCTCTAAAGTCGTATTTTCCATTATAAAAGCCTTTTTGACTCTTCTTACGCAAATGTCCATTAACCTATTATTTAGTATAGTTTCTGCTCGTTTGTCTGGTTCCAGTGTCAGGCTTACAGGCTTGCAATTCGCTGGATATTCCCCAGAACACTTTTCTTTTAAGGGAGATGGCCTGACATTTGCCACACACGGGTTAGTCAGCTATTTCATCCTTAAGATCTCTTAGAACTCAAGGGGTAACCGTTAAATCCTGGGTATACCATTTAATCCTGGTGATGTTTTGCTGCTAATTTTGTCAACTTGTCCTGTAATCTCTTCTACAGTCACTTTAGTTTTAGATGTATCCTTTGATGAATCCCTGTGCAAAAAATGGTACTGAGGTGGGAATCTCCCCAGTTTTTTCAAAGCAAATATTGATGCCAAGAAGTCATTTAGCTCCTCTGCAATTGCATGTCCTTTCTAAGTGTTCCTTTTATACCCTGATCATTAAGAGGACCTGCAGGCTCTCTGCCAGGCTCTCTGATCTTGATTTGTTTGAAAAAAAGACTTATTATTACCTCTGAATCTCTTTTACTAGCTATTTCTCAAATTTATTTTTTGGTTTGCCTTATCCACCAGAGTTATTTTCTTCATTTAAACTCAACTTCAGCTTTTTTGAAACACCTTCCTGCTTCTAATAACCCCTTTTACCCTGCTAGTTAGCCAGGCTTTTCAGTCCTTTTGTGCCTTTTCAGTCTATTCTAAAGAGGTGGTGTGCATTGGCACTACGTTTCCAATGTGGTTTCTTTATGAAAACTCCATGCTGTCAGGAAAGACTTAATTCTCCAGGTTGCCCCTTTCAGCTTCTTTTTGATGAGCTTTCTCTTTTTTAAACATTGTCTCTTTCTGAAATTAAATACAACCCTGGAATTCCTAGCCTTGTTCTGCATCTGCATTAATATTGTGTCTAAGTACCTTGAGGTAGAAATACTGACACTTAATGGTATTAGCAATAGCAGTGTATTTTAACTCCTGCATAAATGCTATTGGAGAAAGAGCAATAGAGTTAATTACAGAACTTTGGCATGTTAGTCCTGTCTGGCACGGCACATTTCCATAACTGCAGTCTTTCTTTCATGTGTCAGGTGGAATAACATGCTATTGTGTCTCTTTGTTTAAATTTTTCCCATTATAACCTCCTGTCACTGATGATTACTGTCTGATTGATTGACGGATTGATTAATGGTCAATTTCAGATTTTCCAGCGGACCAGCTGAGATGAGGAAACAGTCTTGACAGGGTGACTGTTACCCTCCTGTCTTTTCCTTTCTGAGATTGATTACATCTCTACTGCACAAACCCTGATTTCTAAGTCCTCTGATCCCGCTCTTCCACTTCTGATTATAGTTTTCAATTTAGTTTTAGCTTAACAGCCTGTCAGCCAAATTCACTGGCATGTTCTTGAGGCTTAAAGCACTTTCAGCTTTTGGCTCTGGTTATCTATTGAAATGGTCAGCAAACAACTGAATGGAGTAGAATTCCACCACCGTGCAAATGCATGAACTAAAAGATATGTCATTGAAAAACTTAAGCACCCTTTCAGTCATGTGAATACCCGTGTTCATGAGCATTAGAACAAATTACAGCACAATACTGAAAAAGCAGTGAGTAAATTCCCTCAAAAAAATAGTGTTTCTAATAATCCATTTTTCATAGGATTTTAGAAAATGAGGGGTAAAGGTCTCTTGTATATTAACCATAGCACCATGTGACTGGTATTCTTTATCAGTTGCCGAGCAACGGTCATACTCTGAATTTTTAAACTCATTAGCAAGCTGAACAGGCTGGCATTTGGCAGATGTTATTTGATTTTGTTTGGAGGCAAGTCAATGGGGGAGACAGGAGAGACATTGAGCTCATTGTGTTATCTTGCTCCTCTTATTAAATTCTCGTGATATTTTAAACACATCTAAGGAGACTAGAAGGAACTTCTTAATTTTCAGCTTATTCACAGAGCTTTTATGTGATTTATGTACTAATATAAAGAAAGCACATGAGCCAAATTTGGTTATCTTCAAGCACATTTTAATCTGTACCTAACATTTTTTTGAAGTGTTTCAGTCATTAGTAATGGCTGAAGTAGCTTTATTTGCATCCTCCAATCATGAAAGCATTTCTTAAATAGCTTTGCCAGCGTCCCTCATTCTTGACCAGGAATATATTTGTTTGTGTTCCAATTGTAGCCCTTTTAATAGAATAACTGTCAATTGTTACAAATGTGGTAGAAATGTGATAGATATGTGATGTGACCGTGCATCCACAAAGAACTCGCTTCACTTGTAATTTAAGATAGTAATGGCCAAACCTGAAAAGTCCTGGTGTAAGTAAGTTTAAACCACTACAATTTTGAATGAGTTATAAACCAGCAGGAGACCTGAGCACAGCGTAAACGTAAAGGAAGTCAGATACTGGCAGACTTGTAACACTTAACTCAAGAGCATGAATCTCCAACTCAAATACCAGATGCCAGCGTACTGTTCTGTTGACTCACTGTCATTAATGGCAGTTTTAGCTGTGCTTTTTTCTGACCTTCTAAAGCTGATTGACAAACTAGTGAAAAAGAGAGTAATAATAATCCTTAGTTTCTAATGGTTGCCTTGAGTATCTTCTTTGTTTAAGGACTCTTTACCCAAACCACTTATTTCCATGTGATTCAAAGCATCATTATGAATTCGTGCATTATTATCGTTAGTTTACATCTCAGGAGCAGACATGGGGCCCAACTCAGGTCTTTCACAGTTGGCGTTATATACAAATCTACATGAAGAAATGACTCAGACTGCATCTGGAGTACATGTTTTTAATTCTTCTAACATTATTTAAATTACAAATTTCTGATAGTTTTGCAAGTAGCTGATGAGCAATTCTGGAAACTAATGTTGCCTGAGTTCTGGGTATTTTGGAGTTTTTCCAACCTCATTTGCTTGGTCACACACAGAGTCTACATATTCATCTAAAAAATGGGTACTACTAAAATTGTAGCGAATAAGGTCTATCAAACGTATGGGGCTGGCTTCTAAGACAAAAAAGCAGGTAGGTAGACTAGCATGCGTCAGTCAGAAAGATAAGTCAACAAAACAGGGAATATCGGGGGGATATCCATAAATTGTAACTATCAAGAAAAGGATATATGGGGAATGTCCGATCTAGTAAAATCATCTGTTTTATTAGAAATACTTGGGGAACATCAGACCAGACTCACAAGCGAGAGGGAGGTTCCTAACACACAGAAAGATTGTTCTGCTAATGGTGCATAGTTAAACTAAGTTAATGAATGTTAAAAATCTACATAAGCTCATAGGAAGATACTTAAAATTGATGGAAGAGAAATCAGCTATGGTCTTTGGTTCAGGAAGCTTGTGAACTACAAGTTATTGGGGTGGAGAAAGTGTTGCACACTGAGGAAGTGTTTCTACTTTTCTCCGGTTTTATACCTTTCTGAGGTATCTGCTATTGGTCACACATCCTTCTGGATGTTTGGATCCTTTCAGTCAAATATCTCTTATACAGCTATTAATTGTTAATCCTTAATACATTCATCATATAATACCACAGAATATATTTTTTTAAATCCCTGTCTCTTCCCTGTACCTTCTTTCTCCTTTGAGCCAGACTGGAGAGCAAAAAAATCAAATGCTGCAGGGTGAATCACGTGGGAGGTACACCTACACAAGTACTCTTCCCAGCACCTCCTTACTGCACTATGGAGTCGCCGCTAATGATCTACTACTGTTGTACTGAAACCACTTTTTTAGGGCGTAGGGTGGCTGACGGGGAAGGAATTGATGAAAATTCTAAAATCTTCCTGCTTGAGGAAACTTTGTAACCTCTTTATGCAGGTTCAAAGTTTAGGTTTCAGAAAGTTTTGTGTTCCAGAACTAAATAATACCAGCACCGTTCTTACCAAACCTTATAAAGCTCTCTTTAGCACAAAGAGAGTGTCTTTGACTCTTCAAGCTGCAGGTCTGTATGATGAGGCATATACTGCCAGGTAATTCTACAGTTTGGGATCTTCTTCTAGCAGAAACACATTCTAAATTCATTTGATAAGAGGAACTGGAATTGTTGCTGTGCCTTTGCAAGCTATGCACATTATTGAAGAGTGTAATTGAAAACAGGAAAAAAATAGTGCAGACTATCTTCCTGTTTTTCTTTTATTTTCTTCACCGTTATCACTCACAGACTACATCAATTTAGAAAATAACAATTATTTGGTACAATATACATTTGGTACACATTAGTTCACAGAGGGGTTGAGGTTGAAAGGGACCTATGGAGGTCATCTAGTCCAACCCCCCTGCTCAAGCAGGATCACCCAGAGCCAGTTGCCCAGGACCGTGTCTAGAGGGAATCTGCGTATCTCCAAGGATGGAGACTCAAAACATCTCTGGGAAATCTGTGCCAGTCCTTTGTCACCCCCAGAATAAAAAGTGTTTCATGATGTTCAGATGGTACCTCCTGTGCTTCAGATTGTGCCCGTAGCCTCTGGTCCAGTTACTGGGCACCTCTGAAAAGGACCTGGCTCTGTCCTCTTTGCACCCTCCCTTCAGGTATTTATATACACTGAAAACATCTCCATGAGCCCTCTTTTCTACAGAAGCTCTCTCAGTCTTTTCTCATAGGAGAGACACTGCGGTCTCTTAATCATCTTAGTGGCTCTTTGCTGGACTCTATCCAGTATGTCCATGTCTGTCTTATATGGGAGAGCCCAGAAGTGGACCCAGCACTCCAGCTGTAGCCTCCCCAGTGCTGAATAAGGGGAAGAATCACCTCTCTCAGCCTGCTGGCAACACTGCTTTTGATGCAGCCCAGCCTTCCATTCACCTTCTTTTCTGCAAGGGCACATTGCTGGCTCATGTTCAACCTGGTGTCCAGCAGGATCCCCAGGTCCTTTTCTGCCAAGCAGCCTTCCAGCAGAGTGGCCCCCAGCACGTACTGGTGCATGGGGTTGTTCCTCCCCAGGTGCAGGACTTTGCATTTCTCCTTGTTGGGCTTCATGAAGTTCCTGTCAGCCCATTTCTCCAGCCTTTTGAAGTCCCTCTGTATGGCAGCATCACCCTCTGGCATATCAGTCACGCCTCCCACACATCTGCAAACTTACTGCGGGCAGGCTCCACCCCACTATCCATGTCCTCAATGAAGATGTTAAACAGGACCGGACCCACTATTGACCCCATGGGTACGAAGCTAGTCACTGGCCTCCAACTAGAGTTTACAAAGCTGATCACCACACTCTCAGCTCAGCCAGTGATGCACTTTTCTGTCCACCTCACTGTTTTTTTATTCAGCCTGTACTTCATAGTTATGGTTAAGTATGCGCAAGAAAGAATCTTCTGAATGGTGTTGGTTTAGAGATGTTGCTTTGCTAGGTCAGCATTAGATGCAAAATTTTTTGAGCTAACCTGACAAGCTTTATTGAAGGAGCTTAATTGTTTCATTTGTTTTCATTCTTGCTGTCTGAATTCTGAAATCTAGGGCTGGCTGAACATCCCTGGTAGTGCTATGTCTCAGCTGTCTTCCAAAGAGGTGTTGTGCCTGTAAGTGTGTATTGGTGGATATGATCCTGATATGAATGGGAGAGCCCACTAGGTTTTATCAAGCAACAAGCGATCCAGATAACCTTTCCTATGTCTTAGGACACATTCTTTCTTGTTTGGGTTGCAAACAAGGAGAGGCTCATAGTTTCCTGAGTTTGGCTTAGTGGGTAGAAGAGACCAAGATAAGCCATAACTGTGCTCTGGGCTGGAAACATTGGTTGCCAGTTAACAGGAGATGGAAACAGCCCTTGTCATGGCAGTTTTGGGTAGGGTGGCTTCAAGAATACAACCCTGTCAGTCAGTACTTAGCTGGATGGGCAAAGCGAGATGGATAGCAGATTTTAGTTTTAGATTTCTGTTACATGGCATCTGCCCTTCCTTATCTTAGGTAAATCTATTCCTGTTCATAGATATTTAAAAAAAGAACATTTTGCGTGCTGTGCATATTATGCAAATATGCACAAACATGCTATCAGCATGCTACTGACTGAAAGCTTAGAGAATTAAGCATAGCTGTTGTAATTGCTATTGAATGATTTATGTGTCTAGAAAGCCCTAGAAAAAGAAGGAAATACCATAAAAGGCCTGTATTTCCTTTGAAAGGTACTTTTAAGAATGTATTTTTTTTTTATTTTTTTGGGGAAAAAATGCTGTGTAGAAAAAATCTGTAATTTGAATGAAAAATTCCCAGGAACTTGTTATCATTTCCCAAGTGTGTGGAGCCAATTAAGAAAATTTCTCTTTCTGCACAGGAGACCTAGCAGCAAAAATTAGTTCAGTAGTCTCACCTTTATCTTGATTTTTTTAACAGCTTATAAAAAACACTGCAAATATGATATGATTGGCAGTCTCTGCACAAGAGAGGCCAAGGACTAGAATAACAACGTAGTTTGTAGGTCAAGAGAAAAGGGTGAATCAGTAGAGTTGGAGTAAGAAACGGGCACAGCCTGGGTACTCTGTTTAGCTCGGTCAGTGCTCTTAGTGTGGTACTTTAATGAACACTAAATTCACTGAGAAAAGGTAGAAAAGAAGTAATAGAAGTAGTGCTGGATGGATCCAGACACTGGAAATGTGGCAAAGAACCTTTCACCTCAACTTTTTTTTCACAACAAAGCAGACCTTTTAAACGAAGTTGAAGGAAGTTTCTGAAATGAATCTAGTCAAGGTCAGAAATTCTTATAATTCGTAATATCTATTGACTCTTCAGTGATCTCTGAAGAATAGAGTCTTGGTCCCACTTTATGATGGACAGGTGCAAAACCCCCATAGTATTTAACACTTTTATCAAAGTCAGGAAAAAGTGCAGGAAGTAAATGTAGATAGATACTGAAATAGATCAGATAATAATTCTGGCTTAGGGCTGATTTTAGGCTTCTTAAGTTCTATGTGCTGCTGTCACTTCATAACTAAGACCATTTAATGTAAACATTCGTATTTTTGAGTGTATTCCATCTGATATTTCTTAAAAATATTATTCCTCCATTAAACATATTTACTTCCCAGAGAAGTCCAAATATAATGCACAGCTCATATTAAAGTCTATATTAATTTCCTCAGGGCAGATTTATTAAGCAGCAGAAGACAAAATGTTCCAAATAATTTAAAACAGGAATATTCTGCAGGAGGGAAGGAGAAAGAGATATCATTTCCTTCTTCCTGTGTTCTGAACACTTTCTCCTCATTCATTGCTACTTTTCATTATCACCTATTTACTTCTTTTGTGGCATCTTTGGCTCAAAATACCAACAGGCCTATTTTGAGATACTTCTCACAAAATGTGCCATATTATTTCTGTCTGTTATTTTTGTGTTAGCACTATGCTGGATGGTAAAGACATAAATTAAGACACAATGCTGATTTATTAATGGTCTTACTTTCTAAATAATGTCCATAAATATTTCAATATATGTCGAGTAACAACATAAATAGGTGCTATATGCATTGGTGTACTAAATTAATGAAATAGAGTATGTTTTTAATGTGTTATTTACTGCAAGAAGCTAACACTGCACTATCTCAAGGTTCATTTCTAATACTTATAATTAACGATTAATGTATTTGAAGTTAGAACACCATTTTTTAATGAAGTATTTATCCTGCTTGACCATACATAGCTTTAAAGTTCAATTTTTTTCATTAATTCATCTATGTTAGTGAAGTGAACTTCAAGACTTCCAAAAAGCTATGGTCCTAATGCAATGTAAATGAAACAAAACATGAGCTAAACAAACAAAAACAACAACAGCAACAAAGTAACCAACCAACCAACCCAAAAACAGAATGCCAGTGAGCTTGGAAATAAGTCTGTACAGTAACAAGACAGACTGTGAAGGTCTTTTTAATATGTAACAGGTAATACACAGCAGAGCTTAAAAGTAGCATATCTCTGTATTAATTTCGCAATATAAGCAGTTGTATTTGGAAAGCATTGCAGTAATTTGGACTACACAGATTTTGTTGAGAGAATAGAGTTGAAATACTCACGTGACCCCCTCAGCATTTACAGTACTATGGTTTATCTTTGCTGTCTGTCTTGCAGAATAAATATGTAACTTCAGAATACATAAGTAACTATATGGAAATTTATAAGGTCAGATAAAGAACACTTTAGTCTGCTGTGGGGGTGTTTCACTGATTGTGATTTTCTTATGTTCATGGCAGTGTAATTCTTTAAAGGACTTATTGTAATTAAAAATAATAAAAAAATAATAGTTATAGGAAATGATCTAAGAAAAAAACTACATAATGAACAATGCCAGAATTTAGGAAAAAGCTGAGTGTAAGGCACTATCAGAACTTCAGTGGACACGTAGAGGTATGAGTTAGCCACACTCCCTTGAAAGATCAGCTATCTTTTAATGTCATTCAAAAATTAGATCAGCAACGAACTTTTGTTTTTCCCTGTTTTAGAACTCATGCGAGTGGCTATACAAATGTCCCTTGTTGAGTTTATTCCTTCAAATTGACAGTTGACACATTTTATAACGAGGAAGCTGAGATTTATGGTCAATAGAAAGGAAGTCCGGGTTCATGACTCAGTAAACAGGTAAGTGCTGTCCACGCTGACCACAGCACATGGATAACAGCCTGGTTTGCCACCTTCCTGGGTTGCACCTTGGAGCATTCTGAACATGACTTACTGCCACAGTTTCCTAGGTACCATGGGCCTCCCTTGCCTGTATGCTCAAACCACTGACTATCTCTTTGCTAATATTTCTGTTTACGTATATCAGCAGGCAGTAACTAGTGTGCTCATTTGGCCACTGAAATCTCGATTACATCCAGCTATGTTTTTAAGATAAATTTTGAATTTTGTACTAATTTTTCCAAAAGTTTATCGTCTGATTTGGTTTTTGGTATGGAAAGACTACAGTAGTTATGACTCAACCAAACAGGGGAAGCAAAATTTCTATCGGTCTAAGAAATTCTTAAAGCTTTTTTTAGTTCTTAGGAATTATGTTGTCCTCTATAAATACTATGAATAAATCCTAATGGTATTAGATACTGTCAATATGGAAGATTTAAGTCACCTTGATGGTGCTCTTCTTCTGACTGATTATACACTGATATACATCGAAAAGCTTACAGTGTCTTATATTTATTTTTGTGCCCTCTTTTTAATACATAAAACTTCTTGTTAGAAGAGAATTTATACTCTGGAGGTTAATTTAGCATAGTTTACATACCAGAATCACATAAGCTATTAAGGTCCTTTGGAGTTCAGTGTAATTTTGCACTTCATAGTGTTGCAGCTAGATTCTGAATGCCTTCATAATGATCTAAACCAAGATAATAACACCAAAAGACTTGGACTTGGTAACTTTTTTCATAGTTTTTGTGATACAGACAGGATTACTGTAAGACAGGATGGTTATTGAAATAATACATTTCCCATGTGTTTCTTAGCTACAAAGTGACAGTATTGTTTGAGTTTGTGAGAATTTTGTCTCCTGAATTATTACCTGTATCTGAATTTTGTACCTGCACTCAACTGTAAGTTCAGTTTTTTTACATCAAATTGCTCAAGCAATTTCTTTAACAAGCTAGGTACAAATCTGGATGAGTGAAAACAGAGGTGAGAGCAGGACCTGGCCTAGTCACTTCAAATAAAGCGTCCTTAGGAACTCTTAACACCTAATCAGTTAAGCTGTTTATTTTCTATTCTAAAACCAAATACTGTAGAAACATTGCTATAAATTCAACATTCTGCAAAGGATATGGGTAACTCTTCAAAAGTAATACAATTACAGCTTCAAAAAAGATTTAAAGACATCTTCACAGTAGGAAAAGCGATGATTATTTAGTCAGAGCAAACTATTAAGACATGCCAGGGAAGTGGCAGCAGTAAGATGTCTCTTGCAACAGCCAGCCCTACTAGCCCTCACCCTGCAACTCCTCTTGCTCATTCTTGTTCGAACCCTTTCATCTGCAGCCCAGGTTGTGGTCTAATGAGAAGACATTGCTCACTCACAATGGCCGTAGATCCCTTATGTCCTTGGTTTACACCTGTATGTTTACAACTGTATGGCATTGTGATAAGAGCTTTTTCCCAAGGAGATAATGAATGAGTATGTCCAACTCATCCAGACACACAAATATGACCTTAGACTGCAGATGTCTCCTGAGGTCAGATCTGGACAACTCTGGAGTGTATTGGGCATCTCTAGGTACTAGTGAGAATGAACGTTTGCTGTCTTCACTTCCATATTTACCTCTGATTAGCAGAGCTTTGGCAAGCTTAGGGAACTTTGCTAGCAACATGCAGAGCAGATCTCAAGAAATAGCACTGCTGAGGACCTGATCTGGGATCTGTGGAGGATTATGGAGGAGTTTCTGGTTTATCCTGCCAGCTGGGCTAACTAGAGAGACAGAAGGGGCTTTCTCGTCCTTTTCATGGAAAGAAAGCAGGACTAATATTACTTGCCCGTTTGACAGTGAAGTGTGATGGGAAGATAAGCTAAACGATGATTTTACAGGGGCTTGTATTTTGGGGGATGTTAAACAGTATGGGATAGCTGTTATGCTGTGGAGCATTTAAGCTGAAGCGCCACACAGACATGACGTGTCCACTCCAAAAAGCCTAAAGACAATATTTCTATGATCCAGGGAATAACATTTGGCAGAGGGAACTGGGGTAGTGCAGGTTGTCAGGGTACTCTCTAGTAAGCCTGCATGAGACAGTGAGGAAACACGTAGTTGTTTTGCTTTTAAGCAGCCAAATTGCAGACTTCATCCACTCTTTCAATGAGATGAAATTAATTTATATGAAAGAATCAGTACATGGCCTGTATACCATATGGGTCCTACTTAACATCTCTGTGCCTGAGTAGTTCACTGTGCCACAGAGTAAATCCCTTGATGGAATCAGTATGACATCTCATACCCGAACACTTCCTGGTGTAGGAAAATTACTGCATGAAACTTTAATGGGCATATTTTGCCCTTTTCACTTTCATTTTTAAATAACAAAATTATCATGTATCTTTTCAAAGGTGAACAACAAGGAATACCAGTCTTTTGAGTTCTTCATGAGGATTTTTGTTCTTCTTCTAATTAAGTAATTCTGTTTCTAGCCAGGCATATAAAGGGCAAGTGTGTGAAAAACGGTATCGTATGGATGAAGAACAGATTATGTTCTACTCATGAATTTATCATTCTTAGAATAAGGTTGTCGTTGCCATTCTTTTTCTTTCCCACAGAAAGTGAAAACATATGCAGATTCCTTGAAAATGGTATGATAAGTTAGAATATTGTTGAACTGGGTTTGTGTTTCCATTATTTGATTTTAAAAGATCTGAAATACTTAAATAAAAAAAAAAAAGTATGTGGATGACTTTTGGCTATTCTCGCCATAACTGAAGGATGTAAAACACGCTTATAAGGACGCTTGTATATTTTGAAAAGTATTACAGGCTTACTAAATTAATTTCACGATGTGTCCAATTGCAGTTGATCAAAAAGCACATTGTGAATTGTTGTGTAGAATGTAGACAGTAGAAAGACTTCTGTTAACCTCTATTAAAAAAATCTGTAAAGGTAAAGCATATTAATCTGAAATGTATTGAAAATCTCATACCTCTTTTCAGTGAGGTCCACTAGCTAGTTTTGTTGCGCTTGGGAGGCCCATGGTAGAAAAAGAAATGAAGTATTTTAAAAATACATTAGTTCAGCTACTTTTTATCTTCTATGCTGTATTACGATTAAATACCACTTTCTTTGAAAAAGGTACTTAATATGCATGTGAACATTTTAGTTTGGATCAGGAGCACACTTCTGAGGTGATTCTCCGTATTGCCCACATGTACAGAGCTTTCCTTTGCCCTTCGTAGCAGTCCTAAAGCACGCAAACTATTTTCAGACACTGACCAGATTAAACTGCCGTTCAGCTGTTCATATGTAGTTGGTCCACCAAACTACGACAGAGTTAATCTGGAATAAATCTCTGCAAAAGCCTATAATGGTGTTGAAACTGTTCTCTCAGGTCTGTGAAGAGTCCTCCGATGAGCGCCAGAGGGAGTGTGCTGCAGCAATGCTCCCTTACCCTTGGCCCCCATTGCATAAACAGACATTCCATATGTAAGGTGTGCTGGTTTTGGCTGGGGTGGAGTTAATTTTCTTCGTAGTAGCTGGTATGTTGCTATGTATTGGATTCATGATTAAAACAGTGTTGATAGTACAGTTTTAGTTACTGCTGAGCAGTGCATGCACAGTCAAGGCCTTTTCTCCTCCTCACACCGCCCCACCAATGAGTAGGCTGGGGGTGCACAAGGAGGTGGGAGGGGACACAGCTGGGACAGCTTACTCCAGCTGACCAAAGGGATATTCCATACCGTATGACGTCATGCTCAGCATATAAAGTTGGGGGAAGAAGGAGAGGGGGGCTATTCAGAGTGATGGCATTTGTCTTCCCAAGTAACCATTACATGGGATGGAGCTCTGCTTTCCTGGAGATGGCTGAACACCTGCCTGCCAATGGAAAGTAGTGAATGAATTCTTTGTTTTGCTTTGCCTGTGTGTGCGGCTTTTACCTATTAAACTGTCTTTACACAAACCCACAAGTTTTCTCACTTTTACTCTTCTGATTCTCTCCCCCATCCCAGCTGGGGGGAGTGAGTGAGCAGGTGCGTGGCCCTAGTTGCCAGCTGCAGTTAAACCATGACATAAGGAAAGATTAAGCTGATGTAAAGTAGTTACAGTAAAATAGCTCTTCAAATGTGATTTAATAAAAATTGCAGGTTGCTGATTTTTTTCTTTTATAAGCCCATCCTATTACCACTGTCTTTTTCATAAGGAGTGCAAAATAAAGCAATGCGTGGATACTGCAATAGTACTTCAGCTGGTGAAGTTTTCAATAAATCGATATTAAGGCGGCATATTTAACTATTTATCCCACTTCAATTAAACACACATTTCTAGAGAGTCTCCCTTTAAATATCTATTGGCTTGCTTTTAAATGTCATATTCTATTTAAATCATTATTGGATTAAAGTGTGATATTTAAGCTTTACTTTGGTAGCAACAAAGGAATGGACAGCCAGATCTATGGTTGGCTGATTGTCTTCCATTCAAACCAGATTTTATTCTAATTTCTGTGAAGTTACAGTCTTTTAACTATAATCAGAATTAATTTGCTAGTTAAAATACTAGTTACATCACTGTATCTTCTAAAAAATATGATTTAAAGGAGTCTATAAAAGTTTTTTTTAATTTTTTCTTTAGTAAACTCTTCACTATACACTACATCTTTCTCCTGTTTCTGATGACATTGATGCAGTGATTACATTCTCCTTGTAATCACAGGATGAAATGTAACTTCTAAGTAAAGGCTAAACAAATCTGTCTGAATACCATATTTGGAATCAGGTATCTTTCTATTTGCCATTAAGTGTAAGCGTGCGTAGACATTTATGTATTTGTGTATGCATTTACAAGTATATATAAGATGAGCAGGAAGTAGTACAAGAAGTGTGTGAGTTGTATAAAAGTGACAGCTTATCATTTTACCTACTCAAGGATTCAGTGCTTCAAATGATGGTGCCGTTAGAACGAACTTGAGAAGTGGCATGCCTTTTTGCCTTCAGAAACATAGGGAGAAATGAAAAACCAAACACAATGATGAGGCTTCAAGAGCCACATGATGTGGTTCACAACTAGAATCATAAACTTTACTTCTTTGAAAGATTGGTGAAATGCATCGAGTTCCAAGTGTACTGCAAAGTGACCTGTTCTGCACAGAGACTTGTTAACTGATGGAAGTTACGCAGACTAGATTAAAGAAACCTGAGAAAAGGGAACAGAATGGATATAGTTCAGGCTTCTTTATTGTTTGAAACTCAATCTGCCAAACACCACCCGACTTTCATTTTGTTAAAACTATTTCATTCAACGGGCATGTATTCCTCGTTTATTGTTTGAGAGAAATAGGTGTGATCCTTTCAAAAAGTTTTTTTCAAAACACTTCAGACTTTCGATATACTGATATATTTTAAAAAGTATTATTAATACTTTCTAATAAATATGAGCTGTAATACAAGTGAATGAACATTCAGTACGTGATAAAAGCCAAGCTAGAAAGGAAAATGAGATGCTGGAGAAGAATCCATTTATTCAGTTTCACAGAGAATCAGATTTGTAACACATAAGACAGATGAATGTTCATATATATGCATATGTTTTGTACTGCATAGTTCAATTCTGGAGACTATTGGGATATCCAAGACAAGGAAAAATGAAATTCATACTTCAGTGATCCCCTTAAAATTCCTTTTTCTGTCTAAAAAAAGAAGATATTGCTTATGACATGATTGACTGTGCAGGACATGAATTTTAAATAGATTTTGTCTTTTCCTAGTCATCAATTTAGCAAGCAGCGTAGGACATCTTGTATTTTGGAAATCAAGCGCAGAGAGATTCTCCTGGTTTGCGTCTATGACAATATATATTTCATGACCTTTCGTGTTTCACATTGAGATAAAAGTATTACTGACTTCTCTTTCTTACTTTTATGATCATTTGCTATAAGTCAGCTCCTGGAGGAAATCGAAAGGCCTATGAGATGCTTGATAATCTGTGGCACGTACCATGAAGAAGTACCAAATGACTGCATATATCAAGACACTGCAACTAGTTCTTATTTTGATGTGAAAATCTATATGAAATTGAGCCAAGTATGCTGTAGGATATAATTGGCTCAGTACAACCTATTCTTGCAAAAGCATTCTTTCTGATGGTAGGAGCTGAATACCAGTGGGTGATTATTTTCTCTGGGATTAGAATATGTTTTGAATCCTATTATAGTTATAGTGCTCCAGATCTTATGGCTGGGTTGTGAGTTGAGTGATAGCTAGTATTTTTCTTAAAGCCTTCACTCTATGAATCAAATAGATATGTTAGAATCTTACTAGTGCTAGCTAATTTTTTAAAACAGAAAAATGCCATTCCTCATATATGCAGGAAAAAAAATGGTTAGTTGCTCAAAATAAGGTGAAAAAAAACACATTAAGTGAAATAAATAACAATTCTCAATTCATTATGTCTTTTTGAAGACATTTTTGGAGAGTTTGGAGCTTGAATATTAAATAAACTTTGTGATATATGGCCCCATATTTGACTATTATGCCTTAAATCTCCAGTAAGTTTAAAGTAAAAATAGCAGAGGAAATATCAGCTACCTTCAGAAAAAAAACCAAACCCTGAAAACATCTTGATGTTCAGATAACTCAGTAATCTTTTAATCTGCTTTCTTTTCATTTTCAAACAGAACATATAATAAAATTTGTTACTAAAACATATATTTTCTGCTACTGTTAACTTAATGGATTGTAGTCTAGATTTGAATTTTACTCAAGGGCAACACTCATCCACCTTGAATAACATAAAAATTATATCAAGTACTGTTAAGTGAAATAGCAAACAGTTGAGAACATAATTCTGCTGTATTTCTCAATGCTACTCTTGAATATACAAATTATTTAATAAAATTTTGTTCAAGCATAGCACTAGACAGCTTTTACATTAGAAATATGACAAGTATCTTCAATCGCATTTGATTGTCAAACTGTTCTCCTTTTAAGAAAACTGTAAACCGCGCAAAAGTTGTCTTCATGAAAAAGCCCCTGCACCTGCCTGTTCATATCGATACGACAGCTTGTGTACAAGTGGATTGAGCCACAGATTTTAAATGCAATTTCTGTTTCTGAAATACTTCATCAGAGTATTTATGGTCACCTAAAATGGCACCTAGATGCTGTTACAGACCTCCATAAATGAAGTAGATTTCTGTAGCCCAGAAAAGCTCATCTAGTTTTGCATTTTACTAAGTACAGTTGTATTTATGCAGTATCCGCAAGAGGTGCTGTCCTGAAACGCTTGCCCTGTAAGTGAATGTTCTTTCTCTGGGAGAAGTTTAAACAGGTTCTGTCAATTCATTCAAATATCATTCTACTGTTTAATACGTGCAATAGCAATTATACTGACCACAGCAGACATATGCATTGTTTCCTAGTCCAAATTTTCTCTTTAAATAAATATTTAATGGTTGTTTACATAGACAACAAATGTCAGGAATTTCCAAGTAGAGGCTTAATTTTCTTTATCTGTTTTTTGGGAAGTTTTCGGTCCTTCTGGAGCAGGGGGTGGATGATGCTAGCAGATGAAGCAGAATTTAAGTAAGCAAAGGGTCATACTTTCCCCTCACAACTTCTCATCAAAAGCCTGCATCTGGATGGAGAGGTGCATATAAAACTGCTCCCCTTGGCTTGTCTGCTTCCCCTCGCCCTTTTTAAAGTCGAGCGTATGCACTGTCATGTCCTCCTTTATGCTGGGGGAAAAAGAGTAGTCCTCAACCTTCAATGTGAAACCACTTCTGCGGTGCAGTGACTGAAAAAATTATGGTGTTAGTCTTGTAAGGAAAATAGAAGGGGGAGGATAGTTTCACAGTACAGTAGTTCTTCTTATTACTAGAGATGTGTAATAATACAGGATGAATAGTATTCTACATACTGTTTATTCGGTAAATACCATAATTATTTTATCTTTGCAAGAAGACATCATTGTCAGGATTGTAACAGAGAAAACTACGCGCACTTGAACAGCTGCTGAATCAGCAAAACACTTAAATCTGTTTATGTTTTGCTTGCTTCAAAGGGATAATTTAAAGCTTTATTTAAACTTAAGCAGAAGTAATAAGACTACATGCGTTAAAATCCATGCTTCAAAAAAATGAAGTCTTGTTATACTTGCATAGTTCTTACTTTTTTTAGAGCGCTGGGACTTTGGTAAAAGTTAGTAACATGGCCCATCTGCCAGAAGTCATGCCACTACAGGTTAGTAATTTTGGTAACTAATATTTTTTAAAAACTTTAAAATTAGAACTTGATAGCCCTGCTATCATTAGAAGCAAAAAAAGAATATTATTTGAAAAAACAAATCCTGCCTGCCTGCAGATTTAATCTGTTGGATAACAGTAAGAAACAACTTTGCTAAGCTTCACACTTGGAAAGATTTCAAACTACTTTTCATTGCCTAAAACTACTCAAATATTACGGCATTTTAAATATGATGTATGCTAGCAGCAATATATTAAAATTATTATATGAAATAGATATTATTTCTAAAGATTTTTGGTATTTATTTTTTCTATTTATGCCAAAGGCCTAGACATCTAGGTGTGAAAAACAGCGAGATAGAAAACTTTAAAAGTTTCATAAGAGGGAGTAGAAGACCAGTCAATGTATGAGTAATACTCTGCTTATTATCTTTGCTAACGGACTCTCTGTAGATCCCCAGGTAAGTACTAAATAGGTTTGATAAGTTTTTGTAGTTCTAAGGTGACAGGATGCTCATTTAATACTTGAATAAAATTGCCATGTTTCCTCTAAACCTTGTCTTGCTATTCTTGTAATATTAACCATTATTTATCTGGACTCCCTTCAGTGGGACTTATTTAGATTACTAAATTCTGTTCATGTGGATAAAGTCTGCAGAAGGGGCTTCTTTATGTATTATGTATGCAGGTATACCATTACTTATTAATGATGTATATATTACCTTGTTGCTTAAATGCTTCACACAGTAAAACACATTCAAAATTTTAAGTAATGTAAATATAGATATTTTCATAAAATAAATATTTCTGTGCAGAGTAGTTTTAAAATTTCTTTGTGTAATATTTGTTAGTAAATATAGAATAATATTTAAAATTATCATATATATATTTTTAAGTCAAATTTTGTTAGCTTTTATACAGATTACGTAGGACACCATATGAAATATCCTGTGGAGGGAGGTTCTGCAAAATGGCTTTTTGTAAAGTATTTCAATATCCTGTTAGTGCCTCAGAGTGTTTGCCTAAAATTGTTTATACACTCTTTACTCAATTCTAATCAAATACTTATTGACTGAAGATTGTTCTAATAAGCGTTAATACAGTGCACTGAGGCAATCAACTTTCAAAAGACAGGCAGTATCTATATAGTTATTTAGACACTAATATAAAGAAAATAAGTGCACCTATTCATTTATTTTTTTCTGAGAAAAGTAAAAATATAGATACAAAGTAAAGAAAATCATCTACTTTCTGTATTTCTGGTACATAGGTAAATTTAAGTGCCAGAAATTGAAGGCACTGATGTGAACTGAATTATTATTTCAAGTGAAAAGGGCTTCGTCACTTGTAAACCAGAGAAAGTGACTAATTCCCATTTTATCTCTTTCTTTTTTTACACACACTTTTGTAATTTATTTCCAGTTCAGTTTAAAAAGGGAAGTAATGTCATGAAGACTAAGGGTACATTTTTCTAGTTTTATGTTCTTTAAATAAACAACTTTTTCTTAAGGTGGAGCACAAGAATTGACAAAGCATTTTTTATTAAGAAAAAACTTATCTGCTAGTTTAGTCATAGAAAAATATGCAAGTAGTTTGCTGTCTGCTTTGTACAGTTGGTAGATGAATAGAGTTTGTATATTGTATACACAAAATATGCGGAATTGCTTTTGAAAATGTGTAGGAAATGGAAAGACTTTTTGAACAGTACAGAGTGCAAAATTGTGAGTGACTAAAAAGGTGCACAGCAATTCAGACAGATAAACATGTTAATAAATGCTTTGTAAGTTCACATATGTAATGAAACTAAATGAATCTGTGGAAGTTCGTCATTCAGAAGAATCAATAACAACAGAAGCAGTAATGCAGAAAGCACGCTGCTGTCCTTATTTAGAACTTGGCATCTGGTACTTTGGTTTTGTCATACTGCTGGAATAATCTCCAGGTATTAATCTTCTGGACAGTGGTATTGAAAATTTCTCGGTATTGAATAGAGCTAATCTTACTTTATTGATCGCAGTTATCTATCTTTCCTGGATTCGACAGAATGCAAAGGAAACAGATCTGTTTCATTTAGAGTACTTGCATAAATTATCCTGTGTATCCTACATTGAAATATTGTATTCATTGGATTCAGACTCACTGAAGGTATATGAATAAGACTACTACTATCGATTTATGGTGAATATCAACTAGAACCAAGCAGTAGTGTATCATACTGTGTTTTGATGATTCATGTGGATTCGTTTCTCTTTTGCACAGACTTTGGAAAATGAATTTGTTTCTTGACTGAGACTTTAAATTAGAGTTAATTTCATAGCTGTGAATGTTTTGTGTGCATGATATTACAGTTTTCTATGAAACAAACAATTTAATTCCTAGGTGACTTTTCTTGTCATGAATGGTTTTTCTTTATCATACAGGATATAGTATATCATTATTGGGGAAAGCAATTTATGATGAATATCAATGGTAATTCACTTTTACAGTGCTTTGGTAAACGAAACCATAAAATGTATATTGATCATGAACTAAGAAGTAAAGGAAACACTTTTAATGCTTTTTTTCCCATGTACTGTTTTGCTGAACTAACAGCACTGTTAATTCCACTTTTAAACTGGTCGTACTTTGGGAACGCACGTAATTATCACACTAAGCTGTATGGTATATTAAGATACAAGGAAAATAGCACAGTGTATTATAATTCTCAAACAGCTTGGTTGCAATGAAATCTTCTTAAATCAGTAAGTGGAAGAACAGGTTAGTTTTTAAGCAAGTTGTACCTGTAAGCTGGCTGTTTCTCCTGGAGGCTGTGCTGCCGGTCACAGTCCCGGGGCTCAGAGAAGAGCAGTTACCCAGCTGTCTAGCTCGGTTTTTTTGCAGTTGCCTGGACGGATCTGCTCACTTGACCGAGAAGTACTGTGGTATGTCCCTGGTCATCAAAAGCATCAGCATTACCTGCCAAAGGGGCAGTGTGTTTGCTGCTGTCATTTCCCGTTTTGCTGACGGGTCAGGTCTTGCATGCAGGCAGAGCTCCCAAAGAGCAATGTCCAGGTCTTGTCCCGGTGAACATCTGGAGAATATAGACATCAAGGAGGATCTGCTCATGGCGTTTGCAAAACATACTTGGCAGCTATAAAATCACATCCCTTTTCTCAAGCCTTGCAAGCCTTGCTTAACATATTCTGGTCTACTGAGATGCTGTACTTTAAGAAAAATTCAGAAGAGTTGAAAACTATTGTGAGTTTGTTAATTAAGAAGAAGTTTTATATAAATGACGTGATTCCTCTTTTCTGTGCTCCAGCTGATTTCTGAGTGAAACTTAAGATGACTGTTTTGATGTAAAAATCCAGGATGGAGTTGCTCTTGATTACAAAAGAGAGGCATCTCTTTTGCGTGATTTCACTACAGATTCTTTCATCCATTTTTCTGTGAAAGGAAAGGAAGCTGGCCAGTAAAAACTGAAGTAGCAAACATCAAGGCTAAATGCTGTGTTAAAGATTGACAGTGCAGATCATCAAAGCTTTAATTAAATAGCCTTTTTTGTTTAATTAATGATGACTTGTAAAGAGGAAACAATGGATCCCAGCACTTTTCTTTCTCGTAATTCCTCAGAGTTCCTATTACCTCTGGTTACCACTATATTAGTACATTAAAATGTGCCAGAAAACAGTTTCTGAAGCTGTTCTCTGGCTTTGAGACCAACTGGTATGGTATGGCTTCTTCCACAACACTAAGCTCTTTTCTGTCTCTAAAGCAGGGTAGCTGCTGGGAATGTTCCTTGGCCTGTACTAACCCCTGAGATGTGTGGAGTCGCAGTTGGGAGAGTGCTATTTGGCTTGGGTCAAAACTGTGGCTGGGACTGTGCTAACAACAACATGAATGATCGTGTGCCTATTTAGGCCTATTTAGGTCTTTTTAATTTAATAATGTTGCTGTAACCTTTTATTCTTTTAGAGGGAGTTGGTTCTGGTTTTCCTTGGCTTGGTTTTCCATTAGGAATTCTAATTTAGTATAAGAAATTTTGTAAATGTGCCTTTGAGCCACAGTTACCTTGAGTGATTTCCAGCATCTGAGAACACCTGGTAGCTGTGCCTGGGTGGGAGTGTTCTTTGAGCAGACATGTGCTATTGGGTCCTTGTTATTTCTGCATGCTCTGCCCGATGTTACAGAAACCATCCTAGCATTGTTCATGTTGAGTACCTTCAGGAGTTTTTACTTCTTGGGTTTGTCAATCACAATATAAGGTGTCTGCTGAGTTTTTGTAGGAAGGAATCTAACTTTTTTGTGCAAATACATCCTATGGATGCCAGTAAGCTGCTATAATTTTGAATATACAAAGTTAAAAGTTGCGAATGGAGGTGGATTTAGAGAGACATTTTAAGTTTGCTTTTGTTATTTTGGAAATTCAACTGCTAGTTTTCCATTTGGAGAGAGAAAGAATGACAACAATTCTCTGCTTTCAGATATTTGTCTGAGATAGATGCTAAGATAACTAAGAGTTTTAAAGTAGAGGACCTAGTAGTTTAAATAATACATGAAGCCTCACAAAACCCAAGTAGTTTTAACAAGCAAACTACATGATCCCGGGTAAATCCTTTTATTTGTTGCTGAGATTATGGTATTAGAAACGACCTTGATGACAAATGGAGTCTAATTCAAAACATCAAGTCAAACATTACCTACACCAGTAGCATTCAGGAAAGTCTGCCTGTAAAGATGAAGTTACCTTGAAATTGTTTTTTCTAATATATATTGAAATTACTTGTTTCTGAATTGGGATTGTCTTGTGACAAAAGTTCTTTTTAGAGAGTATTTTACTCCTCAGCCATTATATTTAATGTTCGTTAATGTTAGTAGATTATTTACAGGCAGTTTCAGGAAAATAAATCCCTTTACTGTTGTGCAATGAGCTGTTGCTTGATGGATCTAGAGTCTCTTTCTCTATGTTTCCATAATCAGAGGTGTTACATATCAGGCACAAGGACTAAGCAGCTTTCTTGCATCTTTATTCTAGTAGAGTTCTCTTCAACATTTTCCTTTGGCAAATCTGAGGACTATAAAGAAGATTATTTTTTCTGACTTTCTCTTTTATATCTCTAGGAACCTGTGATATAGTGATATTTTCCGTGCCTCACGATCATTCTTTTTCTGCTTTACCATCTATTTCTCATTTCATGGATTTCCTAAAGGATTGTGAGAGAAGCAAATTATTAGTAAATTCAATTTGCAGACAACAATTTTTAAAAAAGCAGCCTAAGGCCATCCTGTATGAAATTACACTTTTAGAAGTTCAGAAATTGTGAAGTGTAGAATTTCAGTAGAGTACATCCCATTTGTTCCCTGTGTTAGAGGCAGCCAAGCCTGAATCATTGGTCGTAAGAAGGTCAATAAAACAACATTCATTACCTGGAGAAGGGAGGCAGGGCCATCTGTCAACTTCACCTTTTAATAAAATTTCCCAAAGGAGACCACTGAAAAAAAAAAAAGAAAAAGAAAAAGGGAGCTAGCTTATTTAGACAGTTGGAATAACCATCACAGTAACTTTGCTGTCATCCTCACTGGGATGTCAGTCACCACTTTGCTACTGTGAGGCTGTTTCCAGACATTTTAAAAAAGCTCACATGATTAAATGTTTCTTGGAAATGTTCTCACTTGAATTTAACCAGATTCCAAAATGAGTAAGGGCATTCGTGACAAAAGTCTGCAGGATCAAGCCTTTGTCTAGGGAAACTAATGTATTCTGTCGCATGTGAAATTCCGTTCTCTCTTCTGTGGGACCTGACCTTCAAGAAAATTGTTCATGTTCATATAATTAATACACAATTTGGCAGTTATTAATCACCAAGCTATAGGATACTGCATGTGAGACTACTTTGCCATATCCCCCATCGAAATTCTGTATTTGTGTATTGAGGAATATGAATTTAGACTGTTCAAAGGAAGAAAGGAAGCTCAATGATTGGGACGCATGGTTGAATGAGTGCAGTCCTGAGTTTTAGCCTTGCCTGCCTAAAGCTTTTATGTATGACTGCTTTTTTATGTGGGTTTGGTGTTAAAGGAAACTGTTGTTTCTTTCACTTAGACGTATCCCCCTAGATTTCACTTCTGCTACTGCCCTTGCAAATGATGATACCAACAGGAGTAACTATTTAATCAAGGTTGTTTTACTGTGTTCTGTGAAGAAAGAAGCATGTAAAGGCATTGTCAGATTCAATTCTAGTATATCAGCAGTGTTTTTCATTGTTTTGTTTGGCATTGATGATGATTATACTGGTGGTACAGTACATTTATTTTAGAATTGTAAGCGAGGAACAGTAATATATATTTTTTAATTTATTAACTAGTATTGATTAACTATGGAAGCCTGGACAAATCGTTTTTTCCTCTCTGCCTCATTTCTGTAAAACAAAGATAAACAATCTTTAGTTAATTACAGAGACATTATTTAAGAATCAGTGGGGTTTAAACACTTTGCAAACGTGATATATTGCCTCTGAGATAAATTGTATGGTTGTAGCAGAGGCATTTTTATTTGTATTGAGTATTAAACCTAAGAGCTGTGGTCAGTAAGCAACATGAGTTATATAAAATAGTACTGGTTCTCACATTAGCATTTGTTAAAGGTACCTGTCTGTCCCACTCAGTGCATGACAGATCTGAAACACATATACACTCTTATTAACAGAATCATTATATATACAGCTATATTTACTCATATATGTATTATTACATTTATCTTAATGCATCTTGTATACATACATTAAGATATACACGTATATCTTAATACATATTATCTTAAATATCTTGTCTGGTTTACTTACTCTCTGCCTTCTGAGACTTTGAAAAAGCATTTCAAGAACCTTTTTAATGTAGTTATCATTCTTACACAAACATTTTAATCTGGATTTTAGCCTTTTATGAAGGATATCAATAATCTCAGTTATATCATATCATACTGCTATAGAAGTTGGTAGCACTTCCTGTACCTTTGCAGGGGCGATGTTATGTATGCTAAACTGCTTAAGCTATGAGTGCCAACTTCTAATATTTCTTCCGCTGCTGAACTTTCCCCCAAATCCCTCATGCTGGAGAATTTGAAAACCAGCATTGTTTTCTTCCCATAATATTTCTGAGCAAAAAATGAACCAGTCTTCCTAGAACATTGTGTTGCAGTTGAAGGGAAAATCATGCTTCCAGAGATCTCTCCTTTCATTATGAACTAACAACAAAACATTACAATCTGTTTTCCACTTCCAAAATCCTTTCAAGAGTAACCTTTCCTTGCTTTCATACCCTACTCTAGTGAAATCCACAGAAGAAAAAAGGGAGACATCCATAGGTTTTCCAGAAATTTGTGATTAATTCCAGAGTGGGAATCAGCTTTCTGATAGCCTTAACTCAGCACTTCTGAACATATTACTGTAATAAATTACAGTATATGTAATTTCAAAGATCAAATAAAAGATTGATTAATTCAGGATGCTGGCCTTAAAGACTGTAAAATCTTGACTTCCAAATTGTATTGGGAATGAACTTGACATATTGTTTTATTGGTTATGTGAACACATCTTTTCCATGTTAGAATGACTCTCTGCATAGACTGCCAGAACTACACTTTTTCTTGCATATCATACGTAGGTACTGAAGAATAGTAAATACTATCTGTGTTACAGTTCTTCAAAGATGTTTGACAAAGCTGAAGGAGATGAGAGGGCACACTAGAAAATAGGAAAAAAAATAATTCACCTTTTTCTTTCATTTATGTCTCCTCTCATCATCTTTTTATGAAATAAGCTAATGGTTTTAGTAGCTTAGTTAAAAAAACCACATCTCAACATTGTACATAAGCCTTCACCACTAGTGGTATTAAATGCCTTTGGTATATCAATTAAAGCAAAGTTGTGACCCAGGGTTTTTTGCTACACTTGTGTTTGTTGCATAGCACTGGTAATATCCATTGTTCCATGTTCTTCTCCAAAGCCTTTCTGTTAGCTGAGTAAAATTTTATCAGTTATAAAACAACAAAAAAACAGTTGAACTTGATTCTTGCAGGAGTTTGTACAGTATCTAAAAGAGTGATTATCAGAACTGGAGCATTTGTACTTCATCCCCAAAGAATCAGGCTTTTAGTTTTGGGAGATTACTGATAATTTGACTAGAAGTGCTTTATGCTATGCTGATTTAAATAATATTTACCACCATGTATGTAGATCACTGTTCTATAAAAGTCAGAGCCAAGTCAAGAGGATTTTTCAGTTTTTGTGAGAGTACATTTGTAGGAATTGTGGTATACTAAAGCAGTTGGTTAATAGCCTCATCAGTGATGCGAGACTTCTTATTAGCAGGGTTTCTGAGTGGTTTAGAAACCAGTTTTTAGAACACAGCTCCTTTCATTCAGAACAAAAATAATTATCTGGAGTCCATAAATAAAGGATGTTTGAGGTACATCCGTTCTTTTAGAAACATCATGTATTTCTTCACTTTATTTGCAATATGATTGTAGCCTTTCTGCTTCACATACTGTCACATACAACTTTCAATTTAGGTAGAGAAATATGACAAAAAATCGGGGTGTAATGCTCTATCAGTCTCTCAGGATATAGGCTAATCATTCCTCATCAAATTAAAAAGTTTAGGGTGCTCAGCATTCCTTGAGCACCCTAAACTCTCCAAATTTAATTTTGAGATACATTACTTTCTCAAAATTTAAAAAGAATGAAGTTCCACCATTTGAAAAAAGATTTAACACTAGCCTTTCTCATCAATAGTTCATTTGTTTTGAAAAAGGTTTCAGAGATACCTGCTGCGGATACCTAGAGACTAGTGGTGTGATTCAGGGCTTTTGGGTTCCTTTCCATGTTTTGGAAGAAAATATATTCCCACGGACATGCAGTCATCTTTCCATTTCCCCTAAACTTGCTTATTTTTCCTTTTGCCCAAAGTTTCTTAGTTTCTAATATTCTTACCACCTTGTTTCTTCCCCCCGCCGCCCCCGCCTTAATATCTTACTCTTTTGTAAATTGCCTTGGGCTTCCCAAGCATTTCCAGAAACATCAATCGCCATGCTAAGTAACCAGTCTCAGCTGAGCTCCCACACTTTTCCCAGTCTTTTGCCAAATTCACCATCATACTTGCAGTTCCTTCCCTATTATATACATTTTTTCAGATTCTTATAGTTGTCTTCTCCCATTCCCTTTCTGACGGTGCAGCCCATTCTGACGGTGCAGCCCATTCTAGTCTCCCTCTCATTAAAAACAGTCACCTTGTCCCAAACTATTTCTTTAAGTAAATCTACAATCCGTTCTTCATAACCACAGGCAAAATTAACATTCTCTAGTAAACTTTTCCTTTCTTTTTCATTGTACAGAAATGTGTAAATACATATATGGAGAGAGGCACAAAAAATGAAAAAAAAACCCCAAAATCAGTTACAAAGTCGGACAAGGTATAGCTTGTATGAATGGTATGGCTATAAACCACAATCTTATTGTAAGAGTCAACAAGCCTCGTATCAGACAATGTTATTGATCCTGTGTATAATATACAAAATGAAGTTTTTTTGGAATGCAGTCCAGATTTATTTATAATGAAATCCAAAAGACAAAAGAGAGTTACAGGAAAAAAAAACGTCTTCTATAATGTATTCAGGAAGTTTAGAAACGTTTTGGTTCACCTTAGGGGAAGATATTTTTGAGGTAATATATATTCCATTCCAAAAACTGTTCAGGATGCCAGAGACAGAGTGGCTTCAGTATTTGATAGGACTTTTCGAGCAATTAATAAATCAATCTTTGGGAGCCAGTCTTGGCTCAACAGAGCCTTACTGACAGAGAGACACTGGTGGGGTGGGAAGGGAGACCGCAGCTTCTCCTCTGCCTCCTTTCTTCAGCTGGGGGCATTTTACTGTGATGCCTCAGTAACAGGGAATGCACCTTCCCTGTAGAGTCCTATGAAAAGCCCGGTTACACAAAGCATGCAGTATGGCTATGAAGCTGTTCGTCATTCTTCTTTGTCTGTCAGATAATCGGTATACCTTCTAAAGTACATCTACTAGAAATTATGAGAGATGGTGTGGACTGGGGGGAAATTGCAGGGGATGGTATGGCACATGGTAATCACAGGACAGCTCACATAATAAATAAAAAGAAAACTTCAGAACTTTTCATATACACCTGATTTAATAATAAGTTAATATGTTGCCCCTTAATCCAATCATTTACAGTTTAATTTTAGTGGGTTTGGGAGTATATTACAATTGTGTGATTTGGAGGCTGCGTCTCTACCTGAGACCAGACTAGTGAGTGCTAGAAATTGGTGTCAGAACAAGATATGAACTATTGAAGGAAAAAGTAATGTATTATGTGGATAGCCATTCTGTGGTAATCTGTTCTTGGCCTCTTTCTTCCTCCTGCACTATGCAAAAACAGTTACTGCATCCCTGGGGCAATAGTGACATGTTATCTGTGTCTCCAGCACTACTGACAGGAGACCATAACTGATAAATAAAATATAAACCTGGTAGGGTGCAAGGGAGATTTATCTTTTCTGTTGCTAAGGTCCATGATGAGCCTTCTGTCCCTGGAAAATTCTCTATTTCTCTGTTTTCACACAGAGAAATGTATATACTGAACCCCCCAAAGTATCCATATTTGATTTACCTTCTTTAAGGAAGTTACTTTTCATGGCTAAAACACATTGGTAGCATCCTTTAATATAAGTAAGCTCTCTCGGTCTGATTCACTGCTGTATGTTTACAAAACCTGTAACAAAACCGAACACTTTTTTACAGTGACAATATCTGTTTTTTGAGGCAGCCACTGAGGCTTCACTTTGCCGTGTACTTTTCTCATATTAAGATGTTGTTTAGGGAACTTAAATTACTAGTGGGTTTTAGAACAGCACAGTAATCTAAATGTGTTTTAAAGTCCACAAACTATGCTAATATTATTGCAGATTGAAAAACTCTTCTGCTTATTAGAATGAGATCTGGCAGCTTCCTTCATATGAAAATATTGGTATTAGTCAATGAGAATAAATAAGTTTTTCTGGTAAAGGAGCGTTCAGGAGCTGAAAAGAGAAAAGATGCATCAGAAAGAGGAATTCACCGAAGAGGTATTAGCGAACATAGACTTCTTTCAAGAGCAGGCCCAATTGTGATGAGCTGACGTTACCAGAACAAGTTGGAAGGGCTTCCTCAGTAATCGTCTCCACTCCAACATAGAGACTTTCACTTCCCAGCACTTTCATGATTTCATCAGGGAGAGTGAAAATGCTGGACTCAACAACCAGTACAGCACAGATTTAAATACGAGGAGCATATTTGTAGCCTGACAAAGTTTCTTGTGATATGTCTGTGCTTGAACCAATGTATGAGGATATTAGTAAAAATGTTGTATCTGAGACGGGAACCTCTCTTAGGTTATGTGAATTTGGGTTATGGGGAGTTAAACTAATCTCTGATAAAAACTCTATGGTAGGGTATGCTCCAGGACACAGCTTAAATGACGCACAATCTTTATCCTTACATAATTAATTTACTACCTACTAATTTCATCTCTCATTTGTTGCTAATCTCTTTTTTGAATTTTCTCAGTGCATGTTATGCACATTTAAAAATTGCTTGCATACGAAGCTCTGTTAAAAAACAGTTCATTGTTAAAATGGCCCATCATTTTCAAGTGTATTTAAAATAGTTACCACCGGTCAGCTATATTGTGTGCTTATTTTAAGGCAATATATAACTGAAGAGGCAAAGAAAAGAAAAAGGTGATTATTAGGAAAGTCAAGGAAATTGAAACTGGATGAAGAAAGCTAGCTTGGAAGCATTTTTGATGGTATTTTAATCTCTTCTGAAAAGGTCATTTAATTTATACTGTGGAATACATTTCAAAATGAATTTATGACTTAATATGATGGTAAACTCTACCTAAAGTATGTCCCAGTGATTATGTTTAAAGAAAGCCTGAATATTTGTTATCGTAGCGAGCAGAACCGTTCCATTTCAGGAGTCTGAATTGTTCCTCAGTCTAATAAAGGACAGCAGGGCACGATGGGAGGAAAAATTCTGCTTTTACTGGCCAGGAAGAAAAGTAGAATAATTGGAAGAAGATACATGTGAAATGGAAAATGGAGGATGTCTGGGCGAGAACTTGCAGTGCAATGTAACTGACTGCACATTGCCGCATGTGACTGTTGACTGTGAGGGGCTGAAAGCTTGCTCCAAGTCTGAATCAGAGCTTCCTGTAAGCAAGGGGAAGATCTTTCTGACTTCAGTAGGTGTTTTGCCTGCTTTAGGAAGAAACTTAGATACTGGGACATTAAACAGTAGGTATACGACTCTTCGGTGTGAAATTTATGAACTTAATTCCGAATATAATGAACAAGATTCAGTGTATTATAGAGATGAAATTCAGAGTATTTAGCACTTGAATTAGGGGCAGTTATACCAATCAGCAGAAAAAGAATGTATAGCGAAAATTCTGAATGAGATAAATATATGTATCTACATATATAGATTTATATATGTAGGCACGACTATGATTACATCCCCAGAGTGTTTCCTACACTTATTTGACTGCATTGTGCCATCTTTCCTTTTCCTTCCAGACATGTTGCTGCTGTGCCCTCTGATGAATTCAAGCTTGTCTGTACATGTTAGATGTACGGTGAGAACTCCCTCTGGGGATTTAGCTTTCAGGACATTGAACTTGTGAAACTTAACTGGGGCTAGAAGGCAGAGGAGTACATGAGAAGTTCCAGCCATTCAGGAGAGAGGCACCCTTAGATGTGTATGGTATGCTCTGGAGAAATCACGTACAGTTACCCCTTCTCGAATGCTTATCTAGGATTTGTTTTTTTCTTACAAATCCACTTCTACATCCTGCTGAATTAGACCAATGAAAGATTTTTGATACCTTTAATGTTTAATGATCATTTTAGTCTAGTAGTGCTCGATTACAGGGAAAGCTGGATGAGGAAGAGAAACTATAAAACAGAAAATAGGAGAGAAAAGGTAAAGGGTTATTCACAAATTCAGTGGAATTATAGGCCTGATGAACCTCAGTCAGTATCTTTAAAAGCTACATCAACTAACTTCCAGGGTCAGAACACTGCTCCAATTTTGATAAAAGGCAGATTTGAGTCCTGAAAGATTGCAAAACCAATTCTAGTGTTTACTTCCGAAAATATGGCACTTTGAGTGGTGATTTCTACTAGTTGTAAAGTAGACCTACTTTGATGTAGGTTGTCAAAGAAATGGAAATACTAAACTCTTATTTCTGAGTTAGGTATCTATCTCTGTGCTTCATTTTACGATCTCTAGAATGGCAATAATATTGCTTAATTACCTTCAAGGCATCCACATATGGATGATTATATTTAAGATTGCAATGTATGATAATAATTATAACAAAGAGGAAAAAGAATACAAGTAATTGAAAAGATTTGACTTTTTTTTTGGTTCTTTTAGAGGCATAAATATAAATAGTATAGTATGTTTTTCTTTGAGAAATGAGATGTAAGTACCTGTTTAAAAGTCAAGTTCCATCCTATGGTTAATGACATAATATATAAAAAGACAAAAATATACTACACTAATAAAAATAAGCAGAATATAATTTACTTTTTAGTTGAGTATGTTTTGTTTGTAATTAAGCTTACTGTAATATTTTAAGTATACTTTCCTGTTTATCTTTCATGCTTGTAGATCTATTAACTCAAAAAATAATTTGCTGAAAGGGGGGGGAAGAGGTCATAAAATACTGAACACTGCACACTTCTCTGAGACAAAACCGTAACCTTTTCCAACGAGTGCACTGCACCGACTATGAAATAGGGTCCACCTTATGGCAAATGGATGTTGAAACTGATTTGACAGCAGTTTTTCTTTTCAGTATGTGTGAATATCATTGAGAGCTATACTGTCAGTTTAAGAGCAGCGTATTCTAGCTTACAGTGTACTGCTCCCTAAGGAGTTAAAAACTAACCTGAAATACCTGAGTTATAACTATTCATGAAGAATTCTGATATCACTGAATAGTTTGAGGATTACCTTTAATTACATTGAGGCAAGTTTGGGGTAGAAATAAGATTTAGGCTCCAAAGAATAAAACTAAAAAAACAAATTACATGTTTGAACCTATATTTTCTTTAAAGGCTAATGTAATTTCTCTAGGAAATTCCCAGCTCTCCATCTTTGGACATATGCATAGTAATAATGAATAGACCATACACTGTGACCTCTGTTATTTGTTTTGCTGCCATGTGGTTTCTCGATTTCACTATTTTTAGAAGCTTTCAGGGTCCATCTTCTTAAAAATACCTGAACATTTTGACATTCGAAGATCGTTCTCAAGAGCTATAACCCCCATTTTCATGTCAAAAATCAACCATCTGCTAGAGGTACAAATTTCATGTGATTTGATTTGAAGTGATTTGATTTGGGGGATGGATGAGAGGATGGGTATATTACTTTTCAAAACACCATAGTGCTTTTTGAGGACTCTCTCTTATGTTCTTTGTGTCACATGTGACTGTGGACTTAGCAGTATGATGTTGATTTTATTCTCTGATTTTACGTGGTTTGTAGAAATCCATTCAAATTTTGCCATTAAAACAGTGAGTAAATTACACAAAACTGAACTTGATCTTTGAATGAGTTCACTTTGAAAATTTTGAAAAAGAGTTTTAAAAAAATATATTGCCCTGTAAACTCTTTGAATTTTTAAAATTGTTTTAAGTATTATTTACGTATGCAAGGAAAGACACATCAACAGGAGATTCTGCAGTTGTTCTAGTCTTTCACATAGTTCATCTTTCTTGACCTTGAGATCTTTATAAACGATGAAATCCTTACAAGTCAACGTTTGAACAAGGTAAACACTTGCTTCTCACCAGCACTGCTAAAGTACCTTGCTAACTACTGTAGCCTTCTGCACTCTTCCGTTTTCCTGTAGTTCAATAAATGTATTATGCAGAAGATCATGTGATAAGGGAAGGAATCCCAGAAGGTTATGTGAGAGGGATGATAAAACGCTTGCATTGAATCTTTTAAGAGAATTCTAAATTTCAGTTTTCCAGCAGGGCTTCTGTCAGTATGGATCCCTGCTCCCCACACCATTAATTTCCATCTTCAGTGCAGGTTTATGACACTCACCAGATGCATGGGTTCTCCTGCTAAAACTGTATTTATGTTCCTTAAAGAAAAAAAGAAAAACACACAGTAGGGGATGTTTTAGGGATGTTTTTTATGGTGGTTTACAAAGATCCTCTCTTTTTCCTGTAAATGGGCAACTTCATACACAGGGCAGCTTCTTCATTAGCAGTGCTAATCAGTAAGATGAATGAAACATCCTTTGTATTTTCATGCTGAAACAGAAAGGCAGTTACCACTAATGAAATTTATAATAATAAAGAGAAAAATTAAAAGAAAGTTTCCTTCCTTGTTTTATTGATAAATGTAATTGAGTCTTGTCGGACATACGTAAACCACAATAAAGACAGTCAGTCTATGAGTACATTTAAAATGTATTTACTTTTTATGTTTCCAAGACAGTTATTATCTCGCACCTATCATATGGTTGAGAACATATTTATTATTTTTCCAACACGCTGTGTTTTGAACAAATTGTTCAAAATAATAAGAGTTAAATTTGGCATATTATACAAAATTTTCTTGAAGAGCCAGGAAAGGCTAATTAGAAAGGAAAGACTGAAAAAATCTGTTGGAATGTAAAACCCACACAGAGCTCTTGTCTGGTAAGCAAGATGAGCCATGGTGTCCTGTGGTGTATGAGTAATGAGAGGAAGACAGTTCCACCATCACTCCATTTTAGAGGGTAATTAAAGACCCAATGAGACATCATAATTTGGCACTGATACCAGGTAAAACAAACTTGAAGAAGGATTTATCATCTTGTCTTCTATCTACACTCTCTTCTAACACCTTGGAATCTACCATGACATTGTTTGCACTTTATCATCATCATCATCTTGAATGGTTATCTAGAACAGGTCATCGCCCTCTTCAGTTTTTTCTTTATCTAGAAACTGAGTATAATTCTGTAACAATCATTAGGTAACTGCTGTCTTTTCTACCTCATGTCAGAGTCAAATGCTGTCAGGGTCTTTCAGATATTCCACACATAGAGGCTTTAATGTTTAATACCAACGTTACTTATTTGAAGTTACTTGACATTACATGGGACTTTGATTTAGCAGAGTGATGTAGCAACACATTTGAATCCTAATATAAGTACAGAACCTGCTAGAGACAGGTTTCAGCTATGTGTTCCAACCTTTAATGTTGTAGTAACATCACATTTTCCTTCTAGAGAAGAAGACCGGGTGTTGGACATAATCCAAGCCTCAGTTTTTGTTAAATTACTCCCTTCAGTGTCTACAGCACCACCCAGATCGATCCCCAGTTAACTACAACCTCATCTCCAGTGCTTTGATAGGGTTTTACCTCTATTTTAATAAGAACCTGAGAAGCTACAGACATGAACTCATTATGAATGGGACTTACCATAGGGTTTATTACTTATTTAGTGAATTTACAACTTCCTACAAGCGGGATCCCCTCTTGGAGATATTAACAGATTCACTCTTTTGTATCTGTTATTTTAGTAGTCCATGCCACAGTTCTACTCTCCTATTAGTTTGAGGTTGGAAAGTCCTTTGTACATTGAAGCACGCTGTTTGCACTTCTTTATTCTTAGCGTGATCCGTTATAAAACTGGATTTCCCAGGACAAATAGCAAACCATTGATTTAAACCAGCAATGCAGCTTATTTGGGGTGCACACTCTATTTCCAGCCTTCTGGTCCCCACTTTGAGGGATTGCTACACGATAATCTACTTGCCAAGTTTCCTGAAGAGAATATCAAAGCGTTGTCCTTTTGACATGTGCTGTACCATTGTTTGAGAAAAACGTCATTAGTCTACAATTTATTTTGGGAGAGCTTTTCTCAGAGGCCGTTCTAACATCACAGCTTGTTGAAATAAAGATGTGGGCCAAGCCGCTGCCCTTCAGATTTCAGTGTCTTTGCACGCAGTGTCTTGTCTCTGCTATTGCCCATGGGATGTGGGAGCTGGGGGTCCTGTTGCCAGAGCCGGGTCCTGGCCACCAGCTCTCCCAGCATGGCAGTGGGTAGCCCATGCGGTGGCTGCCTCATTAGTCCTTTGGCTAAACATTTTCACCAAACACAGTGGCGTTCCTTGGGTGCACCATCTGGAGGGTGTTTGCCTTTAGTATTTTTGGGTGCAGTCGAAGGGTACTGTGCCTGGGTTTAACCCACCTCTATGGGCTGAAGTTCCGCCCTAGAGCCCCATGTTTTGTGTCCCCCATGCCCGTCTACCTAGCTCAGCCAGACATTCACACTTTTGATTAACACAGGGAGAAGCATTTAGACAACCAGTTCATCCATTCAGCGGATCCATCCAGGTGATCTAGCCATTCATGCAGACCAAAGTCTCCTGGGTGCCCTAGGCACTGAGCGAAGCAAAGCTTCCTTCCCAGCAGCCCTGCTCTTTCCCACACCCTTCTCTCCCCTTGGTCCCTCCTGCCACCCTAGGAGCTCACTGACCAGGAATACCTTCTTTCTTTAAACCATCTACTAGCATTTTCTTTTGCAAGATGTGGTTCATACAATTGTGGGCCATCAGTACATTTTCCATGAGAAGTGGTGCAGTAGTTAAAACCATAAGAGTTTTCAGTCTCTGCCATTTGTACTTTTCCTTTTTGGTGTGTCTTTTATTTAAAAAAAATACCCACTGAATCAGATGGTAGATACAGTTTTACCAGTAATTCACCCTGTGTCAGTGTTTATTCATTTTCTCCCACCACCCTAGTACAATTTCAATCTAGTCTAAAGTACACAGAGGCAGGGAACTTATTCAAAAGAAATAACCCTCTTTACAGGAAATAAAGGACTAAGTTGTGTCATTAAAAGAGAACTTGAGTTAATTCATTGCATTTTCAAGGCCTTAGCTGTTCCTCTCCCCCCATCCATATTAGTGGTTTAAAACATTCAGCAATGTTATTGTCATGGTTTAGCTAGTAGATTGAGGTCTTTAAACGCCAAATCTAATTTACTTAAATAGTGTTGAACAATAACGGATGCATTCATGGTAACAATTTTGTACCAGTATGCCATCAAAAATGAAATCAGAGGACTGTATTTTAGTATTTGCAGTAGAGCAAAACTCATAATGAAATAAATAAAATATTAAGATAATAAGATTCAATATAATTTTTGTTAGTAGATAAACACACACTCGCCCTGCCTCCCAAAAGTACGTCCAGCATATACGTGGTTTACATTTCATCATTTTGTTCAGCTGGACAATAATGAGTAATTTTCTCTCTACATGTTATATTAACAAACACATTTCCTTCAGGTTGTTTCAGACTATCTGCATGCTACTTCATCCTAGAAAAATAGTTTCCAGGTTCTTAACAAAAGCAGGAAGTTTCTTGAATTTGATCTGTAACTGCAATCTGAAAATAGGATAAACTGTGCTCCATGACGCTAATTGTGTGGTTTGGTAACTAACCCTTATGAGTTACCAAATGACTCATCAACTGCTGAGACAGCTTTTTTATCAGCTGAGTTTGAAACAGAATGACTCTTTGAGGGGTACTAAAATAAGAGTAATACTTTGCTGACTTTAATTGCCACACCTATAAATGTCCTGATTTGGGGCAACAGTTTTAATTAGATGTCATTTTATGCTGTTTCTTGATTTTTAGAGCTCACTTTTAAGCATGTGTGTATGCATTTTTTCTTTGTTGGATGTGTCACTAGCATAAGCATTTTTCATATTTTTATTTACATGGATTTCAGCTTTTTTATGTAAATGCACATGTGAGTAAGAAGAGTGCTCTCTGCAATAATACATAAGATGATGCTTGAACCACAAAGTCTGTAAAAATTATACATAATTGATGCTGTCAGCATCAATCCAGCTTTAAAATAGCAGATATCCAATGAATGACATTACATTTATGAAGAATTGTGAATGCTGAATGTACGCTACTGCTAACGCATGCTACCACCATGATATCTATTTAAAAGTTATGATTCATTGTAAATCTCTTCAGATGCAGCACTGGTCTAGATTAATGCGGAAAATGTTTCCCCATGGAAGAAAATAACTTTTTAGATTAAATTATACTTCTCAATTTTAGAGCTGCTATTACAATTTAGATTCATGTATCTTTGATTACATAACATAAAAACCCCCCACAATTTCCAAAGACAATTAAAAGAAAATAGATAGCTTATCACAGCTTCAGTCTCTGAGTCCTTTAGCAATCACAAATAAACACAATCGTACTCATAAATCTGTAACTCCCAGATTTGGTTGTAGTTTCCCAATACCATTCTTCATTAACATGACATCTTCAGTTTATGTATACTATAAAGACATCACCTTGAAATGCAAACGCAATATTTTGAGTTAGTTAAATGAAGTTTGTACAGTTCACGTATTCTTGAATTCATATCCTAACTTTTATGATTTTACTGTCACATCTTTCCATTTTAATTAATTTTTTTTTTACTTTTTAGTAACAAACTGCTCGCTCTCACACTTGAAAATATTTTAAGGATAACTTTAAGCACTCGTTTTCTCTGGAGAAAACATTCATATTTTCTGACCAGTTCTGCTGTCTTAGACTTTTCCTGGTCCCCTGCTTTTAAAAGGACAGCTTTGCTTCTCTACAGTCTGTCTCCTGCTCTGTGAATTCTCCCACAGTATTCATGTGGTTACTTTTGCAAGTTTTATTACAGGACTTTTGTTTTGTTTCAGGCTTCAAAAACCTTCCACTCTCTAGTCCTTCTTCCTCCATTATACTTTTTCAGGCTGCTGTCCCAGTAAAGGTAGTGGTGTTTATCACAGGCATTGTTCAGTCGTTAACTACAGTACAGATGAAGTCAGCCTCAGATCTGGAGACTACATCTCATAGTACAGGCGGTGAAGTGTTTTAGACATGCATCGAGGCATTGCTAAAATGCAGAATTTAATTCTGTTTTCTGTATTCATACATTAACTATCAATTACCCACATTTTCCGACTGATAAATTAAACCAACGATACCCCAAAGAACTTTCCAAAAGTACACTACATGAAACTGAGACTTTTTAAATGTCTATTTTCCACTTCCAATTATTTTATTACTCATTGCGTGTAAGAAAGTAATACTTGAGTAACTTTAGTTTTAGTTTGAAGATGCTCCTTTATTTATGTTGAATAGTCAAAGATGAATACAGAACAATGAAGACAATAGAGCAGCCTGAAGCAAAGTTGGTCCAGCAGATGTATCTGTTCAAAATTAATAATAAATTGCACAGGGAAATATTTTTCTACATCAGCCCATTCAAGTTTAATATGTACTCTGTCTTGTTATAACTGATTAGAAATAAAGGCACTGAAAATGATTTTCAGCGTAATTGGCTTCCCTCCCATTGTAATCGTAGAGGAATATACCTACAAAGGCAGCAGCTGAACTTGGGTCTAATAGATTTCTCTACTAGATAATAAAATGAGACATATACTGGTCTTTCCCCACTGACATTCATATTTTGCTATATGAACCTTGACAAATGTTCTTGATTTGAATCATCAGATCATCTCTTTTACTCCTTCTGAAGTGGACACAATGAAAATTACTTCCCTGAAAAATGCAGTAAAATAAAGACTTCATCAATACAAAATGCCGATATTTAATAAAATCAAGCCATAGGGATAGATCTAAGAAGGAGAATGCTAAGAGTTGTTATCCGGAAATTATATATCTTTTGGATATGATGCCATTCGTTTCCAGAAATCAGGTCTGTCATACTGTTACTGCAAATGGTTAGAAAAGATGTGGAACAGCTTGTGTGAAAATACTGAAGTTAAATCCTTATTCAGTATGATTAAGACAGTGTTAATTTCCTGTGGAAGTAGAAACTGCTTGTATTATCAGGACAGTTAGTGTCCAAGCCTTTACCATAACAGCATTGGGGTTGACAGTTGTTAGCAGATCCTTATTGTTTTAATTTTTATACTATAATTTATCCTGAACAAATAGCATCTAACAGCTACCCAGAAGACACATCCAATATGAGTATTTGGTCAGTGACAATGGTCCAGATGTATCAAAGACACAACTCAGAGTTGCGTACACTCAGGCAGCTCTGACAAACCAGCTTTTCTCTTTGTGAAAGGGCAAGATGATTGTGGTAAGCTCTGCCTTATGTTAGATTTTAAAGCTGATCCCTCATTGTATTAGAAAAATGCCTAAGCATCATCATAGTTGGATCCTCAATATTTTTTTCTAATTAATACATACAGCGTCTTTACTGCTAGTTTGCCAGACCACCTACAGAGACATAACCCACTTTTAAAAACTACCCAACCAAACATTCAATTCCTGTTAATAGAAACAGTGGCATTCTCTGCAAAATGCTGGATGTTCTACACAGACACTCGTTATATCTTCCATGGCTTTGGTATACACCCCATTTTCTGTGACCTTTTTTGTTGCCATTGGAGGTGAGCTGCATGTTTAGCTCCTGTAGGCTCCTTTGGTCCTCTTTGATAAAGCAGAGAGAAGATACACTGCAGATTATGTGGCCATTAACATTTTACTCCCAACAGAGACAGTAATCTCAGCCACTTGTTTCCTAGAGGGAACTGGAAAATTCTGGAGGTTGACTTTTCCTAACTCTCATTTTCAAACGTATCCAGAGTAGAGAAGTAAAAGTCATATAGAAAATAGCATGTATTTTTAAAACAAATTAGATATAATCAAAGGAATTATTAAAATAGATGATGTGCTGTATGAAGTTTCTGGGTTTTCTTTAATACCTGGAAATGATCTAATGCAATTATTTCAATAGTGTAATTCCCCGACTAATTGAAAGAGACTTAGTAAGTACAATACTGAGATCTCAAATTTTTAAATGACTATAGCATATATAAACTAATTAAAGTGAGTTCTCTGAGTCTTAAAGCTTACCTAGTTTTAATTGCTAGAATATTGTTTCAAAATTGAAATGGTGATTTTACAATTGTCAATAACAACAGTGTTCCAAACAACAACAACAGGTAGTTCGAGCAAGAAGTGATTACCGAATAAGCAAATTCTACCTTGCCTCCATATGACACTTGGAGTCAGCATTCTTTTAAATAGAACTACTTTTAAAAAGAGGTTTGGCGTTTTTTACTTTATTGAACATTACCAAATAGAAACTAACTGATGAAGCCTTGATGTACTGTATGTGCCAAATACTATTAAATCTGGTGAAACAGAGATCTGAACACCGATTCCTTCACGTGAAAAAGGAGCAGACCATCACTGGAAGTAATCTGTATAAAAATTCAGATCTCCTAGATTTGCTGCTGTGAAATATGTCATAGAATCATAGAAACATAGAATCGTAGGGTTGGAAGGGACCTCTGGAGATCATCTAGTCCAAACCCCCTGCCAGAGCAGGGTCACCCAGAGCAGGTTGCACAGGAATGTGTCCAGGCGGGTTTTGAATGTCTCCAGAGATGGAGACTCCACCACCTCTCTGGGCATCCTGTTCCAGTGCTCTGCCACCCTCAAAGTAAAGAAGTTCCTCCTCATGTTTAGGTGGAACTTCCTATGCTCAGGTTTGTGCCCATTACCTCTTGTCCTGTCGCTGGGCACCACTGAAAAGAGCCTGGCCCCATCCTCCTGACACCCACCCTTTAAGTATTTATAAGTGTTGATAAGGTCCCCCCTCAGCCGCCTTTTTTCCAGACTGAAGAGACTCAAATCCCTCAGCCTTTCTTCATAAGAGAGGTGTTCCAGTCCCCTAATCATCTTGGTAGCTCTCTGCTGCACCCTCTCCAGCAGTTCCCTGTCCTTCTTGAACCGGGGAGCCCAGAACTGGACACAGTACTCCAGGTGCAGCCTCACCAAGGCAGAGTAGAGGGGGAGGATGACCTTCCTCGACCTGCTGGCCACACTCTTCTTGATGCAGCCCAGGATGCCACTGGCCTTCTTGGCCACAAGGGCACATTGCTGGCTCATGGTCATCCTGTTGTCCACCAGGACTCCCAGGTCTCTTTCAGCTGAGCTGCTCTGCAGCAGGTCAACCCCCAACCTGGACTGGTGCATGGGGTTATTCCTCCCCAGGTGCAGCACCCTACACTTGCCCTTGTTGAATTTCATAAGGTTCCTCTTTGCCCAGATCTCCAGCCTGTCCAGGTCTCTCTGTATGGCGGCACAGCCTTCCGGTGTGTCAGCCACTCCCCCCAGCTTTGTGTCATCAGCAAACTTGCTGAGGGTGCACTCTATCCCCTCGTCCAGGTCATTGATGAATATATTGAAGAGGACTGGACCCAGTACTGACCCCTGGGGAACACCACTCGTCACTGACCTCCAACTAGACTCTGTGCCCCTAATCACGACCCTCTGAGCTCTGTCTTTCAACCAGTTGTCTGTCCACGTTACTGTCCATTCATTAAGCCCACTCTTCCTAAGCTTCCCCATGAGGATGCTGTGGGAGACTGTGTCGAACGCCTTGCTGAAGTCAAGGTAGACCACATCTACTGCCCTCCCCTCATCTATCCATCCAGTCATGCCATCATAGAAGGCTATCACATTAGTCAGACATGATTCCCCCTTGGTGAATCTGTGTTGAGTACTGCTGATAGCTTTCTTTTCCTCCACATGCCTTGAGATGACACCAAGGCATGTCATTAACTTCCACTTTGTTTCTGGTATGAGTAAAAACAAATTAAATATTCTGCTTCACATCTGTAGAATACTTTTGTACCAGCACTTTACAAGGATCATTTCCTGAAATCCAAGTTTATCACCATCTTACCAAGATTATTTTGGAACAGAATATTTACCTCTTTCTTCTAGTAGATTTACAGTGTTCATATCCTACTCCATAATACTTATGTAAAAACCCCACTGTTCAGAAACTGTGTACTTTTTTTTTTCCTTCTTGCTGTGGGCTGTATACTAATACAGAGCGATTTCTGAGCTTGCTCTAACTTCTGAATCAACCAGCCCCACTACCGCAAGCAGGCCAGGGTTAATTAGCTCCGTCATGCTGTATTGCTATTTTGCTTCTGGTATGTGCCAGCCAGCTTGGTCAGAACTACTTCAGATACCTCTTATTTCCTCTTCCTCTCCACATTCCATTTTTGAAGTTTTATAATAGTGTATAAGGGAGTCCAGGGTTTACTGGTTTAGAACAGAAACCGAAAATGACTGTGTGTGTAGCCCTTTCAGTACTCACTGGGGAATGGGAACCTTACATACCTGCATTAAAGATCATTTTGATAAGATACAAAAATGTAATAATAGGGACTAGAATGGGATTTTTGGCACTTCTGTGCAACTGCCCTCACCATAAAGCTCCTGTGTAATTTTTTCTCCTGTCCTTTTTTTGGTTTCGTTTTGTTTGGGGTTTTTTTCCTTTGTGTTTTTTGTTTGTTTGTTTGCTTGTTTTGTTTTGTTATGAGGGGTGCGTGTTTTCTTCTTTTTGAGTTTTTGCCTGTATGTTTGTAGAGTTTCAGTAAGAAGCGTGACAGATGCCCCCAACCCCAGAGTACTCCAGAGCCTAGTGGCTAGGACTGCCTTTCTCATGGATATCTGTAAGACGAAGAGCAAACTGAACGATTACTTTGCAAATCATGGAACCAAACTACATGGGTCATCATCTGTGCAGGATCCTTCATGATCTATAAAACTGTGTAATCTTCATGAAGTTTTCAAGTTAAAAGATGATAAAAGGTTTCATGCTACTTTGTGAGATATTTAATGACTGACAAAGTTCTGCAGTCCAAAATATTTAGAGATTGATAACCCAGATTTTGGTATAAAGGTACAGAACCTAAGAGAATGAGTCTCCTGTCATCTCCATTTGTCAGCCTGGAGCATACCCAGATCTTTATAGAAAAGTCGCAGGTGACTTTCAGGAGGTTTCTCAGGTCTAGAAATGCCAAAGGATGGACGCAGCAACTTGATGCCCTGAGCACAGTGTCTGGAGACAGAAGGATTCGACTTTGCCTGTAGCATTTATATGTTACTATCTCCAGGCAGCTGTGTCTGCTGCCTTGTATTGCTCCAATAAACTATTGGATCACAACTCAGGTCTGTTGAACTCTGCCCGTTCACTCTGGAGCAACCTTCCGGAGATCCAGGTTCCTAGTTCTAGTTTTCTATCTCAGATAACATGCACCTTTTTTATTGACCTGCCAATCCCCCAGTTAGAATTAACCTCAGGTAACCGCAGACGCGTAGTCCGGCTATCTACATGATCCTAGAATCACTTTATATTCAGTAAATACAAAAAGGTAAATTCATCCAACCTATTTCAGATGTTTGCCTCACAGTGGAATCCTATTGTGAAAGTGCTTCTTTCTGTCAATTGCCTTTGAGGGAGTTTAGATTAATTTACACTGTGTACAACAGCCTTTAATTGGATGTATATCCTCCTCTATTTCCATCAAATAGGGAAAACACCCCACAAGAAGTATTTACTTGCTCTGTGGGACTAGGAGCTATGTAAGGCAAGGTATACGGATGCTTATCAATGAAGTCAAGTAAAAATGTGTTGAATATATATTATATTTTCATGTTCTAGATAATCTGAAATATTGCAGACAGCTGTGAGATGCAGCAAGCTATAAAACCTTGTACATGCTTCAGGCTAAGCAGAGAGACTTGTGCTATGCAAATAAGAAAATGTAAATTTATATGGTGACATAGGGGTTAATATTTACATTATAAAATAGCCCATTGCCTTTGGTAGGATAACTCTGGCATGAAGTGCAGGGAATAACATTACAGGCCAGGACATTATTGAGTTTTTAGAACAGAGTAAAGTACCAAATGCTTAAATAGTGGTTGTCACAAAATTATCCAAGTAACCCTACCGATGAGTAATATTAGAAGGGTCATGTCTATATGAGCAGTTTTCTGACGCCAGAGAAAAGGAGATTATAGGGGTCTACGCTTAGTTTGAGTCCATTTAATTCAGTATCAAACCCGCTTTCTTCCTTTGTCAGAGTTTTTGTTTTGGAGTTTCATATTTCATTACAGATTTTAATTTCCCCTGATTTATCTAATTTAACAAAAGAGGTTAAGAGAGGTACTTATTAATAACTCTTTTTTCCCCCTCTGCAGTGTTTTGGAAAAAATGTTTTCTGCAAAATTGTACTCAGGAGTGAAGAGATATTAATAATTATGAATTGATTTACATAGAAATAGGCTAATTATTATGTTGGCTGCATGAAATTATTCATTGTTTAAAATTTTAAGCTCTGTTTTTTATTTTAAGGGAATTTTTATTGCTTTAGAGAGTGTCCCGTAGCATCATCTCTAATTGGCTTTGAATTTTCTAAAACTCAACCACAGATGTTTTTTTATTACTTTAACAAGAGATAAAAGCTCTTCTTGTAATACATGTTCCTTTTCAATTGATTTTAAAAAGGTTAAGGGGACTCCCTTTGGTGCCACCTATCTTCAGATAAAAGGGGAGAGAGAATTTGGTAAATCGCATCTTATTTTGTTCCTCTATAGAATTAGCTATACCATTTTTTCCTTCAGTCTCTAATATTTATCATAGAATCATAGAATAGTTTAGGTTAGAAGCAACCTTTAAAGGTCATCTAGTCCAGTCCCACTGCAGTAAGCAGGTACATCTTCAACTTGATCAGGTTGCTCAGAGCCCAGTCCAACCTGACCATGAATGTTTCCAGAGATGGCGCATCTACTTCCTCTATGGGCAACCTTTTCCACAGTTACACCACTTTCATTGTAAAAAAATTCTTCCTTATTTCTAGTTTAAATATTCCCTGTTTTAGTTTGTAGCCATTACCTCTTGTCCTATCACAACGGGCCCTGCTAAAAAGTCTGTCCCCTTCTTTCTTATAAACCCCCTTTAAGTGCTGAAAGGCTGCTATAAGCTCTCCCTAGAGCCTTCTCTTCTCCAGGCTGAACAACCCTAACTCACTCTCTCAGCCTGGCCTCACAGGAGAGGTGCTCCAACCCTCTGATCATCTTCGTGGCCCTCCGCTGGACACACTCAAACAAGTCCATGTCCTTCTTGTGCTGAGGGCTCCAGAGCTGGATGCAGTACTCCAGGTGAGGTCTCACGAGTGTGGAGTAGAGGGGCAGAATCAACTCCCTCAACCTGCTGGCCACGCTTCTTTTGATGCAGCCCAGAATTGGCCTTCTGGGCTGCGAGCACACATTGTTGGCTCATGTCCAGCTTTTCATGCACCAGTACCCCCAAGTCCTTCTCAGCAGGGCTGCTCTCACTCCATTCATCCCCCAGCCTGTATTGATACAGGGGGTTGGCCTGACCCATGTGCAGGACCCTGCCCTTGGCCTTGTTGAACCTCACAAGGTTCACATGGGCCCATTTCTTGAGCCTATCCAGGTCCCTCTGGATGGCATCCTGTCCCTCAGGTGTGTCAACTGCATGACTCAGCTTGGTGTCATCTGCAAACTTGCTGAGGGTGCACTCGATCCCACTGTCTATGTCATCGATGAAGATACTGAATGGTTCAGGTCCCAATACGGACCCCTGAGGGACACCACTCGTCATCAGTCTCCATCTGGGCATTGAGTTGTTGACCACTACCCTCTGGATGTGACCCAACTAACTCCTCATTCACCAAACAGTACACTCATCAAATCCATCTCTCTCCAATTTAGAGAGAAGGATGTTGGGGGGGACCGTGTGAAGGGCCTTACAGAAGTCCTGATAGATGACATCCATAGCTCTTCCCTTGTCCACTGATGTAGTCACTCCGTCACAGAAGGCCACTAGGTTGGTCAGGCAGGACTTGCCCTTGGTGAAGCCATGCTGGCTGTCTCAAATCGCCTCCCTGCCCTCCGTGTGCCTTTTTTTTTTTTTTTGTAAATCACAAATTAATGCATCGAAAAAGCTTCAGTAGTTGTTCATCACATCTCTGAAACATTGTTTCATGTAGTACGTGTCCATTATATACTGACATTGGCTGTATCGTGTAAAAAGAAAAGTAAAACCTTGGGAGCTTCTTATCTTGTTTTATTGATGTTGTTCATTAGTACAAGATAAAAATGACTAACACCGGTGTTCACAGTGTAAAAGTTATCCATTTAAAGGATGTGCAACACGTGCCTTATATAACTTCTCTGTCTGGAAGGATTAAGCCACTTTGGGGAGTTCAGGGGGGGCTTCAGGGGAATGTTTCAGTCTACCTCAGCGGAGCCCCTGAGAGAGAAAAAACAAGTGACGATAAATGCATTTTATGCTACATATCCAGGGCCAGATTGAGTTATGCATTTAAAGTTATTTGTGGGTTTTTTTTCAGGTATGGACCAGTTTTATTATCATGGCGTGTCATTAATATGTTATAATTACATACTCTTTCATTACTACATAAAAATACTGTAAACACTCAAAATAATTGCGCATAAATTCCATACAACAAAATTAACTTCCAACATTCTCTCAGGAAATTTAAAAATTATAAACACAAAGTACTCTGAGTTTGTTTTTTCCACAAATTTGCATTTTATAGGTACTCTTAGACAAATTTGGTTTTGCTCACCTGTGACTTTTACTTTAAGGTTATTAGTGTAATGGGTCTACTTCACTCCTAGTGTGTATCATTTAAACCATATCATCTGGAAAAAAACCCAAACCTCTTCAGTGTCTGACTGCAACATTGTGGGTTTTTTTAAATAATGAATGGTTCATCTTAAATGATTTGAGACATCTATAATTACACCTTAAAAGAATTAAATGATTCAGTCTCTGTAAGACAGATGGCTATAGAACAGAAACCAGCTTCACAATTGGCACTAATTAACATCCTTGTTGGAATCTCAGCAGTGGTGAAAATATTAAATGGGTATCAAAACTAAATTACTCAGCCAGAGAGAGTTTGTCCAAGTCGATATATTGATAAGAGATTGTGAATGCCTTAATTGCATGTATGCTCTCTCATATTTATTTTCTGAAAGCAAATAGGTGACTTCACACTCCTGTAAAGATAAATATCGTATTTCCTATTAAACTAAAATCAAAGTCTTCCGTGTTTGTGTGAACTGAGAGAATGCATTCTAGGAGCTAACAGCTCCATTTCATTATGTTAATAAATTATTGTGGTTAAAAGAACCCATTTACTGTAAAATGGGTAAGTATGTCACTTCTCCTTTCTAACCATGTCTAGGTACAATGCTTTCTGGAAGCTAGTTCCAGTTATTATGGCTTTATAGTGCTTATTTCTTGCTGCAAAAAAGACTTAGTTTCTAAAATTAAAGAAATGCATATATATAACAAGTACTATAACATAGACTAATTAATGCCTTATGAAACGTGGATGTGAAAAACTGCATTTAAGAACCTTACTAGCTGTCAGAAAATATCCAGAAACACTTGCCATCAATTCATTGCAGTTTAAGCTGGGGAGCTGGTCTGCATATACAGCAAGCACAGGGAGAGGAAGGTCCACAGCAATTCTGAGAGGGTAATGGCTTCAGGCTGAAAACAGAATGCTTCCCACACAGGCGTTGACACGACAGACTATGGTAACTCCTTAGTGATGCATACATTACATGAAAATATAAAATCTAAAGGAATTTAGGGCTTAAGATCGAAAATACACTTTTAATTGAAATATACGAATGCTTTTAATTTTTTTTAACTATGAAATAAAAACCAAAATGCCTACTCAATCAACACCTAGTAACAGTAACTCTACGTTCATTCCATTTTACAGCTTAGCTTAAATACAGTTAATGAGGAAGGGGGAGAAGGTTTTGGGAGACAGGTTCCATGGGCTTTCAGTCTGCTATGACATTTGTTTCAGTACACAACAAAAGAAAAACATCCAAAAGAAGACTCAATTTATTATTTCTCTTATAAGCATTTCTGTTCCTTTCTTGAATTGCTTAGGCTGGCTGTAATAAATGATTTGGACACCGTGTTTCCTGTTTTTTGGTCTCCATTCACTTGTCCCCTCTCCTTAAAGTCTAACAAAACTAATTTAAACTTCTGGTATAGTTGAATTTACACATTTGATTTTTTGCCTTTAATATTTCTAATTAAAAGGATCCATGATTTTTCAGATTATTTTTACTTAGAAGGACATTTCTACAATAAAAAAGGTTCATAAATAAGTGGGTTGTCTCTGAACAGTGCTCAAATGACATCTCTGGAGTGACAGTACAGTAACTTGGCCAGCAGAAAATCCATGGTGTTAGCAGCAGTTCACCATCTCAATAGTTTTCTTCAGTCCTTTTATAAATGGGAGAATAATTCAGTTGCATGAAATAACGGCTTTTAATTGTGTCGATAAGGATTTAATAAGGACTTGTTCGTATGGGGATGTTACTTCCAGGTAGTGCATCAATGTAACTCATACTGACTGTCTTTGAGGATGCTGTTAGTATACAGCAAATGTAGGATAGCGTACTTCGTTTTTAGACTTTGAAATAGAAGAAAACAACTTTGCCCAGAGCATTTTAAGAAGACTAATGAGATGCTTATGCTACCTAGTTTAGTTAGCAAACTCACGTAGCTCTGAAATCAAGAGGCTTACCTGGTTCCGTGTCTTGGAGAGAGGTAGGAAGCAGTTCAGAGCCCCTGCCTTTGCGTGCTGCCTAATCCACTGGCTTTCAGTCAGCCTTGGAAGATGCCTACTTCTCTTGCTTTATTAATACAGGTTTCCGGTATGATATTGCCTTACTAGCAGTATTCACAGAGGGACTTAGCACACAATTGCTAGCAAATTGTAATTCATGTAAGAACTATTACTTTGCACAAACCTTCCAATGCAGACTACCTTTAAGAAGCAGACCATGGTCATTAATTCCACACTAATAGACTATTGCATGGCAACCAGAGGCAGCTTGCAGTCCATACTCAGAATATTTAACAAATGACCAAAATGCTCTTCTCACTGTTTTTTTCAATATCTAATGAAGACTTAATCTACATCAAAAAACTTTATGTGTACTGACAGGGGGTTTAAAATTCTCAACAAACTCATGACAAAAGCCCCGTGATGACTGCTAAATACACAGAAACTACCCATGACTTAGGAAGTCCCTGAGCAATTGTTGGAAGCTAAAAGAGTATGAAAGAAGTTTTATCACTGAATGCATGCTCCATTCCTATAATTCTCCTTAGATATCCATTATTGGCTGCCGTCTGAGCTGGAATACTGAAGTAGCGGATGGTTGGTCTGATCCAGCACAGCTGGTCTTATGTTAACTGAGGTGGCTACGGGAAGGAGGCAGGGAGAGTTGGCTGATTTTGACCAATAGGCTTGAAAAATATTGCCCACATACTTATACCAGTAAAAGCTGGAGTAAGAATGCAGTCACCTTCATTCTCAAACCAGAATTTATTTCAGTGTTATCACTACAGGCTTACTCCTAGGTTTAGGGGAAGGCAGGTCTTGTTGCTAAAGGTTAACGTAGGGAACGTAACAGAATTTTTGAATTTTTGCCGTTACAATACAAGAAAACTAAACAACTAAGAAAATGTATTCATGAGATTAGATTATTTGTATGCCGCTGAGCTTCCATGGTATTGTTATTGATGACGTGTTAGGAAGCTTAGAGCTTAGGGTAGGCATCTTTTAAAATTAGTATTTCAAATTAAATATATAAGATAAAACTAGATTGCAAAAGGTATGTGTCCTAGTTTCAGCTGGGGTAGAGTTAATTTGCTTCCTAGTAGCTACTGTCTTTTGGATTTAGTATGAGAATGTTATGTTGATAACACATATTGTTTTAGTTGTTGCTAAGTAATGCTTATGTTAAGTCAAGGACTTTTTTAGCTTCCTACAGAAGCTGAGAAGGAGCGTAGTCAGGACAAGCTGGCCAAAGGAATATTCTATACCATAGACATCATACTCAGGATATAAATGGGGGTTGGCTGGGGGACAGGAATCCACGATCGGTGCTTGGGATGCGCTGGGCAACTGATCATTGGGTCATGGGCTGGGCAACTGATCATTGGGTCACGGGCAATTGTATTGCACCACTCCTTTTGTATATTCTTTTACCATCATTATTATTTTCTCTTCCATTACAGTTATATTAAACTGTCTTTATCTTAAACCATGAGTTTTGTTCGTTTTTTTTTCCTTTTTCTCCCTCTTCTCCCTATTGTACTGGGGGCAGTGGGGGAAAGTGAGTGAACAGCGGCATGGTCCTAGTTGCTGGCTGGGGTTAAACCACAGCAGTATGTGATTTGGAAAAACAGTTTTACCTAAAATAAAAATAAAATGACATGATATATAGAACACATATATAGATAAGGTTGTCAATCATTACTGTACAGACCACACTTCTTATAGAGGTTATTATACCCATTTTATCATATATTCTTCTCTTCTATCATAAGAATGTGACAAACAGCAATTTCCAAAATCAACTAATTAAAGAAGAGGAACATTGAGAACTATGATTAACAAAACTTAAACCAAAGGTCCATTCAGGAGAAGAGTGATTTAGAGAATCAGATAAAGTCAAAGATCCTTTTCTTGGTGTGCAGGGATTGTCACAAACCCACAGATGAAGGCAAGGATGCTAGATTAGGGGCTTCCTAATATTTCTGCATCAGCAATGTGTGTGATCATAACAGAGATCCCTAATCTGATACAATTAGTTGTTTCCACTCAGTTCCACTGCAAATTCAAGGGCATCATTTCATCCGTAATCTGGGAACAGATCAAAGGTATTAAATAAAGTAACAAAATAACCTTATGTTGTGATCCTTTGCCACATGTTTCATGGCTTATCACACCTCTGAAAGCACTCGGTGATTGAATGATGATACCAACATGCAACTGAAACAAAGACCTGCAGTTTAGGGCTTTCCTGTCTGATCTGGAGCTTGCATCCCACTGTCTCCAACTGCGACTTGCTCATTTGTGTAGTGCCCCAGGGATCTTTGTGAGGCTCAGTCAGTAGGTGCTTCTCAGCATGGTGTGATTTAGCAGATGAAAGGTGTGCAGAGTACAGATTTATTTTAACAATTTCTACAAAAATCATCTTTCCTGTGGTGTACAATTATGTGTTTCACAGTAGCAAGTATCTCCAGTTTCTGTTTATTCTCCTTCCTTGGAGACAGTCTGTCTGTGCACAGATTTTTTTCACTGACCTAGAAAAAGATAACATCAAGTGTTGACCACGATAAATTCTTAGGCATAAACAGAGTTTATTTCACGGCTCTGCAGGCTCACGGGTATGAGAAGACTTCTCAGCATTTTTACCTTGCTTACATTCGCTAAAAATATGAATACCAAAGTCGTCTGTAGAGTCTCCAGAACTGTGCATTTTAGCACTGTAGTGGAAAGCATAAAAGACAGGTTCTTCCAGATCTTATGTAGAAAAAAATGCTACTGCTGCAAGATAAAAGAATGATCAACTGAACTTCCTTTCAGCTAGAAATGATCAAGCTTTCATCAAAGTTACCGTCAAACATTTGTTTCTGCAATATAAAAGAGATCAACAGAATGGTCTTAGAGGAATGTGTTCCATTTGTATTAAAATGGGGATAAACAAAGTTTCTGGGACCATTTATTTTAACTTGTTATTTGAATTGAAAAAAAAAAAAAGATCCTCTTAGTATCTGAAGAGAGCTAGTCTTTAAAAGTAGCTCTGTTTAAAAAGATAGGCCAAAGGAATATTATATACCATAGACATCATACTCAGTGTATAAATGGGGGTTGGCCAGGGGACAGGAATCCACGATCGGTGCTTGGGATGGGCTGGGCAGCTGATCATTGGGTCGTGGGCAATTGTATTGCAAGATAAAAAGAAAGATACCTCAGCAGAAGTGTTATACTGACTGTTGTGGGTTAGCCCTGGCCAGAAGCTGTGTACTACCACCCAGCCGCTCGCTCACTTCCCCTCAGCAGGATGGGGGAGAGAATCAGAAAGGTAAAAGTGAGAAAACTCGTGGGTTGAGATAAAGACAGTTTAATAAGCAAAGCAAAAACTCTGCAGGCAAGCAGAGCAAAATAAGGAATTCATTCACCACTTCCCATTGGCAGGCAGGTGCTCAGCCATCTCGCGGAAAGGAGGGCTTCGTTACCGGTAACCATTACTTGGGAAAACACATGCCATAACTCCAAATGTCGCCCCTCCCACCCCTGAGCTTTTATTGCTGAGCACAACATCATATGGCATGGGATATCCCTTTGGTCAGTTGGGGTCAGCTGTCCCGGCTGTGTCCCCTCCCAACTCCTTGTGCACCCCCAGCCTATTCACTGGGGGGGCGGTGTGAGAAATAGAAAAGGTCTTGATTCAGTGTAAGCGCTGCTCAGCAATAGCTAAAACATCCCTGTGTTATCAACACTGTTTTGTCCACAAATCCAAAAGACAGCACCATGCGAGCTGCTCTGAAAAAAATTAAATGTACCTCATTTCAGCCTGAATAATAGTTGAAACCGTGCTTCTGATGATGATAAACAGTTGTGAATAGGAAGATGATAGTCATAAAATAGGAACTCTTAAGATTTTACTGCCATAGGCAAACCAAAATTAGCTCAGTCTTGCAGCCCACAGGCATTAAATAATTTTGAATGTAGATTTTATTGCCTGGGGCAACTACCTATATGTTAAAGTTGGTCTGTGTCACAGAACTAGCAATAGTCTTTCTCTGAAGTAAATATTCAATAATAATTCAATTCACTGAAGTCAGTTATTTGACTATCACTGAAAACAATGGAATAAAGTGTCTTAAAACATACAGGAGAAGAACACATTTGTATATATATATATGTAGATATAGATTGCTTTTAGCAATTTGAATTGCAGTTTTCTGAATAAATAATGATAATTGGCCGGTTAGCATGCTGAATACATATTTCTGACAAATGCTTCATTAAATAAATAGGATACTGGTCAGACCATCTCAAATAATTTTGTCTTAATAAAACTTAGCACTTTAAGAGAAAGTAAGCAGCTTAAAGAGCAAGAATACAAAAGCTTCTGTATTTTGGCAATGTTTCTTCTTCTGTGGAGATAACAGAAATCTTATTTTTCTCTTCAAAGCTTGGCCTTCCCGTCCACTTGGTATAAATAATTATGACTCTAACCAAAATTACACATTCAGGAGGTTTGTTTTGGAAAAGTTTCTCATACTCAGCCTGAAACAGTTCTCTAGAGTATTGCATGATATTATTTTAGAAAGAGTTATTCCTTATGAGAAGTTTATAGGATAACATCAACCATAATTAGGTAGCTAAGTGCAAAAACATGATCAGGCTGCTGTATGAGCCAAGTGACTTGTCAGAGGGACGTAATGTTTTTCTTTTCCTGAGGCTGCGCAGTTTACCCAGGGAAACAAAACGCCAACCTCCTGCCTACACTCTGAGCTCCCAAGAAGAGGTGGACTTAACAGATCTTCGTTATCTGAAGAAGGGAGGAGAAGGAAAAGTTTAGTTTAAAAAAAAAAAAGCTTTCTCAAGTTCCATAAAAAGATATACTGTAGTTTTTAGCAATACAGCAGCTTATACATTCAATATGTCAACTACAAGTATTACCAGTATGCTAATAAATGAAACTACTGCATGCAAAATTTAAAATAATCTATAACACGCTCTTATAAAATTTAGCTGATTTGATGTGTATTTCTCTGTTAAGAATATACAGTTTTGAAATAGCTTTTATATATACTTGCTGTCATAAAGCTCTGATCCAAATAGTTGTTATAGCCCGGGTATGTGACTACCCATTTAAACCCAGTGGTGAAGCCTGTCATTAGCTCTCCTAAGCCCACCGTTCCCAGAAGCCAACATGCCATACCGCAGTTCATACTGCAATGCCAGTAAGAACTGTTGTACGTTTTAAAGTAATAATTGTTTTTTAATGACTTCTTTCTCTGCTGTTTCCACTTAGCATTTGATAGATTTACCAAGCTATTTTAAAAATTGAATCAGGAACCTTAATAAATGTTTCCATTTTATTTATACGTGTTTGTATGTATGGAATTTATTAAGAACACAGTATTTTGGAGCAGGATGTCTAATTAGTTTATAAACATTAATTTTTGAGTGTCCTTAGTACAGGAAATGATCATGAATTCACTTTGGGCATTACTTTGTACTTCATCACCTCCTAATCATATTAATAAGAGTTCATATCAGGAAATGCATTATTATTTCAAGCAACTTGTACAATATTGTTATTCTGATGCGACAGTCAATTTATCGTTAATAATAGAACTTAAGTTCTGCTGCTCTTTATGCCCTTCTGCCTGAACCCAATGATTGACATATTTAATGTAATCTTACACTGTGGCATGGTTGACCACTGGGATTATTTTTAGCCTCAGCCTCCAATTACATATAAGGGAGCTGGGATCAAAATCCACCATGCTCTTCATTTGGAAATTTACTCATAGGGAAAATCATCTGAAGAAAATTATTTTCTACTTATATAAATGGCTGCCTAACTGTCTGAAAAGATTGCCAAATTTAGCTTTTCTTTTGTAGCAGCTTTCCTTGCAAACATAGCAACTAACGGGAATCCTGTAAGTAAAAGATGTGTATATAGAGAGCAATACTTACCTGCAGAAAATGGTTCTCTTGCTCAGGCTTCTGCTGTTTGCCTGAACAAGACTGTCATAACCCCAGCAGAGCAGAGCTGCCAAGGTGTCCTATTGAACCGAGCAGATAGAGTGAGCAGCCTCCCGGGAACGTAAACCTTTTGTTTGGCATCAGAAACGGTGTTTAGGCTCTGAGCTGTTAGTAAATGGAGTGCTTTTATAAAGATAGCTAATTTATAAAAGACTTGTGTTAATTTGGTGCTTATCTTGAGTTATTATGATTTTATGCACCATTATCCTTTTTTACATTTGTTTAAATATCTAGTATCTGCTAACACATGGTGTTTCAGTCCTTAGGGGGATGCTTGCAACTGGAGTTATTTTGTTCTCTGCTCTGTAAATCCTTTGATGGATCAGCTGAGAAAAGTTTAATGTTCTGATTTACAAATGAAAGATGTGGCACGGTCACTTCCTGTTCTGCTAGGTTGTGAGAAAATACGGTATTGCTCGATGTGCCCGTGGGGAATTGTGTGAGCAGGAATGTATCCTCAGAAACAGAAGACTGACGAAATGCTGTGTTCTCTGAAAGAAGATTAGAAGCTCTTGATTGAGCTCCCTAAAACCAAACTCCTTAACAATGAGTTTGGTACACACAGGGATGACATAATTTTAAATTTAGTGTAAATAAAGTGATTGAATTTATCTCTGTTGATATATGCTGTCTGTATGTCCTGTTGTATGTAGGCTCTGCAGTAGGGAAAAGCTAAGGTGTAGAGTGTGATGGCTGTAACATAAGGTTTGTTCTGGACTACAGGTCACTTGTGCTTGAGGCTTTTAATCTGGTTCGCATGAAGGATCATTAAAGCAATACTCACCCAGCTGCTGGCAGCACTAAAAATCATTTCATACAACTGTGCTTGCGGCAAAGTTCATATGTGGTCTGATCAGAGGGGAAAGCGAGACTGAAGGGAATGCGAAGAGTCAAAGTGGAAAAAAATATAAAGGGAAGACGCTACTATAGGGATAAGAGAAAAGGGAAGGAAAGGTGAAAGACATTCAGCCTTCAAGGCTGATGAAGGAGTATGAGACAGTATGGGAGAAGGAAGTAAAACAGAAGGGCAGGACAGGGAATGCAGATATTCAACAGGAGATCAAAGAGACTGTGACGCAGTTCTGAACATAGGAAGGAACATGATTCACTTACCTACGAGCATGCGAGAACAAGCCATCTTGTTTTTTGAGTTTACATAGAATATGTAATTTTGTCTGTAGAAATGTATGTTTTTAATAGATCTTAATTTTTTTCAGTCTATGAGTGTTGCTTGTTGAGACCATTTCACTTGGAATATCTTAAAGAAGTTATCTGGTACCAGACGTAGCTTAATTTAAGTAATCTCCGTGAACAGCAAAATGGTAGACTCAAGTGAAACATTAACATTTTCAATAGGAATTATGATTCCTGTTTTTCATCCGATAGTACTTCAGTAAGGACGGTGACATACATCTTACTTTAATGAGGTTAATTTTGTTGTCACTCTTGTCAGTATTCCCTCCCTCATTCTTTTGTGTACTCTTCTTGTAAAAAATCAAATGTTAAAATGAGTGGACCTTTTAGTAAAACAAGTCATAATGGGCTAGAGAGCCAAAGCGGCGGAAAAAAGGTAGAATATATTATGGAAATTGTTTGGTACCACTCATATTCCTTTCCATGAAGTTATTTGACAAAATTTTATATTTTCTCCCACCCTGAGATAAAATAATTTATTTCAGAAAGTGGAAAAAAACACTAAACTCTGTGCCAGGGAATGATTTTACTAAATTATCAGTGATGGGCATATACAATAGTCAATAAACTTAACGGCCAGTATTTAGACCAATCAGTGTTTGAAAAGTGCAATTGAGAGTAAAGTTACAGCTTCAGTGTCTCTTCTGTAATTCAGTAATTGCACTCAAAGTCTTCGTCTACCTGTAAATGAATGCTAGATGCAGAATGGAATGCCTGAGCTTATTTTCCCCTGTGTTGGACAGGTGTAGAGGAAGGAAGGGAAAATGATGGATAAGCTGCAAATTTAGTGAAACTTGGTTTCACATGCAAAGCTATGTGGGGTTGCTTTGCCTTTGCTCAGCTTCTTTTTCAAGCTGAAGAAGCCCAGGGTAGGATGGGATGTTGCAGCGTGTACTCCAGGTCGTGTGGTCCAGGGGGTGGCCAGCAACATCACTGAGACAGTTCTTCCCCAGCAGCCATCACGCCTAGGCAGTGATAAAGCCAAGGCACAACATTGGCGAGGCTGCACGCACTTCTAGATGAGGGTGTGATTAAGGATCTTGCCAGCTTGTCATCGAATGAGTGGAAGCAAAGTGGATCCCTGTTTCAGGTGGGGCTCATTATATCTTGATGTCTGTCTTTTCTGTCGGTGGGTACATTGACAATATGCGGGGGCGGGGGGGAAGTGTTTGAGATTCCCTTAAATTATGAAGCTGCTCCACAACAGAGAAATTTAAGAGTTTTAATATAAACTTTGTTATTTAACACAATGCATATATTAAGACAGATAGCCATGATACTTTATGTAAACTTTATTTCTAACCTCAAGTGTCTCAACAGAGCAGTACGATGATCTCCACAAAGCGGTATCTCTGTTTAATTACTACTTCATTACAATCATTACTGGCTGGGAGGTGATTTATAAATTATTTCTGAGTGAAGCATTTGCATTTTGATGTCAGTTTCATCAACTCGTAAACTAAAATTCACAGAGAATCACAGAATGGTAGGGGTTGGAAGGGACCTCTGGAGATCATCTAGTACAACCCCCTGCCAGAGCAGGTTAACCGAGAGCAGGTATCCAGACACATCCAAACTGAACCCAACAGAATAGTTTACTGCATACAGCAGAATATACCAATTATTAAACTGGCAGCATGTGAAGAGGAGGTGACTGAAGTTACTGTGTAATTTGGGTCGTCATCTCTAAAGACTGAGCTACAGGTCTGCTCCTGTATCTGCAGGATCTCAGGCCTGACTAGTTCTGAATTTACATTTCCTACCAGGTACAGTGTCAAATAACCTTGCAGTGAATGAACAATGAAATACGTTCTAGTATATTTTCAGAGAATTTTACTAGGACATAATGTCAATTCAGTACTGTGTGATGTTAAAAATAAAAAAAAAATACGTGCAATACTTTAAGGAACTGCTGTATATGAATTATTCATCTGCAAGCCAGTTCCTCTTCAAAACTTACGATTGAGTAAGAAATATATAGGTCAGAAAAAATGGCTAGGATATGAGGCTAATGTCAACAGTGGATGCTGCAATGCATGTGTTGTATGTACTGTATTATCTTTTTCCTGACCGATTCCTGTCGTTCCCATTAATCTGATCCAGAAAAAGTGCTCCTCTGGCTAAATCCCTGAGAGTCCCAATCTGATCCATTGGGATTTTGAAGAGTACATGCAATAGAGAAGTTTCAGTTACAGCAACTTTCTTTTAAAACACAGCTGAAAAAGAAGATGTTGATAATGTTCCACTTTCATATAATTCATCTCACTGTAGTTGAACTGTCTAAAAATTCAATATTTAGTAAAGCTAGCTGTCTTCATTCCTTGTACAACTGAATATAGAGAAAGGAAATCATCAGGTCAAATTTGATATATTTAAAACAATAATAAATAATAAAGCAATAACACAAGAGGCAACAAAGGGTTTTTCTTTTAACTGATCGTAATTTTCAACAGCAAGCAATATCTGCTACTGTGAGCGTAGTTCAAAATGATAAATCACGGAATTACTGATTCTTTTTGTGGAGTCTCTGACATATTATGAATTCATGACTTGACATCTTCCCTTTCTTAATATAATTAAAAATATTCAGTGATTGTAATAAAGTTCTGACAACTGGCAATTAGATGAAATTGCTGTGTGATTCCCTGGACTAATTTAGCAAGCTCTTCTTTAACAATACTTATTCAGGCATGAACTGCGTGTAAACACAGCAACTGCTGTGTTGCTTGTAAGGATAGAAACTTGGTAATTGCCGGTGGCCTTATCTTTCTAACATAAATCAACGGGCATTATATGAAGACCTGACCAAAACAAACAAAATGGATGTGAATGAATCTCCCATTTTGCCTGCACAGTGATACATCTTCAACAGAAGAAGCAAAAACTGCCAACAGCTCAGTTATGAAGTCCGTGTTGAGTACTATGGAAATTGTTTGAATTCTGTCACGCAGAGGATAGAATAAAGTTGTGTTTTCCATATCCTGTGGAGTGCACACATCATTAGCTCCTGAATATCAAAAAGTGGGAGTACAAGAGCAACTGCTCTGCTGTCATTTGGTTCAGGCTCCTTAGTGGTTGAATATAGAATAGTTTATGGATGCACAGCTGAGTTGCGCAACCCTATAAAGGCTTGAGCTGCTGAGCCTCCTGCAGGGTTAGATGCTGTGCGTTAAGCAGCATCTGCACAGAAAGTTTCCAGGGTCAAAATTAGGAAGTTAGCTACCCTGATTCCATGTGCTCCTCTGCTAGATAGCAAGTTTTGTTTTATGTCTGTTGCTTTTTTGCAGATGATTAAATACCATTTTCAAAAGCGATGTTGACACCTAAATTCCCACATCCCATTTACCTTTCCAGGGACAGCAGTAATAACAATAATAAAAGGATCAAGGGCTGTCATGACAACTATAAATGGCTATATAACCACATAGGGACATATATAGTGTTCTTGCTGTTTTGATTTCTGTGGCTGAAGTCCTAAAGTTGCTTTGTTTCTTTCACATTTCACCTTTCCAGGGTTCAATAAAAGTGAAATATAAGAGAAATTTGCATTCATTTTAGAAAAAAGATAGATATATCATACCCAATGCATTTTGCAGCAGATTCACAAAATCCACTTGGTTTGTAAGACATAGCAGTAGTCTGAGTTAATTTCCAAAAAAGCAATATGCCAGGAAATAATTTGCAGAACTGAACAGGCATTGATTTCTTGATGAAAGTAATCCTAAAATGTAATTATCTTTCATGAACTCAATTGTTTCCTTTTTTGTTTGTTTGTTTTGTTTGTTTAAATTTGGTAATACAGTGAATGTCAATTCCTGAGATCTGTGAGACTTACTAATATGATTACTCAATCACCAGCTCCAGGAGTTTTGTGATAGGGAGAAATGTAAAATTCATATATGGAAAACCATGAAAGGCGTCCCAGAAGAGTTCAAGTACTTGAACTTCTAGGCTGAGTGATCCATTTAACCGTCGTATCTGCTGCAGTAAAGCATTAGCTTCTTTTCCAAAAGCTTATTGTAAGACTTTCCTCATGGGGAAAAAAAAATAGGATTTTATGAAGGAATCTGCTGGAGACTTTTGCAGAATGCTTCTTGTGCTGTTCTCCTGCACAAGTGTCGGCCCAGTGACGTTGCTCTGCCGCAGAAGACGTCGGGGGGCAGGCTGAAGCAGAGTGATAGGGTTTCCTGCTGCTTCCCAGCACTTCTGTGAATCACCCAAGAAATGTCTGTTTTGCAGAGAGAATAAAGAGCAAGAAAGTGGCTGGTGCTGATCTTGTGCAGTTGACAGATGCAAGAGAGGAAATTGGTTAACTGAGAGAAATTAAAAGAAAAAAAAGTAGTCTAAGAGAATGAAACAAGAAGACTTCAATGGAAATGTGCTTCAGCCGAATGTTTGCTGTGATCTCAGGCAGAAGCTATGATTATAGCATGAGAATAAGCAATTTACTTGAGAAGAAATGAAGATGAAATGATGGAGCCACAAAATAGGATCACACGGTAGACAATCACTTTCTTAGTGTAAACAAATTATATCCTAAATGGATTTCAGTGCTTTGCATGTTATTCTGGAATTGCAGTTCAAGAAAACTGACCAGAATACTCTAATACATATTCAAATATGTGATTGTAAGGAAACACTGTATTGAGGAGATTGGCAAACTATTGTTAATGGAAGGAGAAATGGAAGAGTGAAACAGATATTTCTCTGAAGAATGTTTCCCTACGTTCCCTTAAAAAGAAAGGTCATTTTGTCTTGTCTTTGCTCACATATCCAAGTCTGTTTGCACTCAGACCTCTTCTCGGAAATTTTCTTAGTACCTTCTTAGGTTTACAATCAGTTTCATCTGCTCTTCCTAATTCCCGAGTTTAACTACTGCCTGGCCTGGAGTATAGGCTGCAACTTGATGTGGCTTTTCTTTTAGTCATTACTCTGAAAAGGAATTTAACTGCTTCCTCCGCTGAAATTCTAAATGAAGGGTTGCTAATCACTTCGAACAAAATTGTGTCCGGTTTTCATTGTAACACTCTGTAAGGCTGAAAAACGTAACGCTATACAAGACAGTCTATTCTCATAACACACAGCAGCAGTCTAACTTGCGCAATTTCAGGCATTAAAATACATATTTTACACTTAGAAGGTGGATGTTGTGGAACTTCAAAACATGCCATGAAATTGGGATTTATTATTTGTATTTGAGTGGAATTTTAATATTATGTTAATATCTAAATGGTTTTGTGTGTTTACAGTGTATTTTGCAGTTTGCCTGAAAAATATCGCTAAAATAAGTAACATACAGAGAAACAGTCTTTGGACACTATTATAATAGAATTTACTTAACTGGGAGACACATAAATTAGACAGTTCTCTTACATGAAAATTTTGCTTGGAACCAACTTTCATGTAATTAATTTCAATTCACTGATCTATTAGTTTATTGATATGTTCCTTTGTTCGTTCGCAGACAGAGCAAACATTTCAGGGTTGTTGATCCAGTGTGATCTATGGAATGAAAGAATTTTTTTTTGGAGTTAATTAGAAGTTCAAAGGAGATGGGATTAAATATGGGCACTTGTATAGCTTTCTATAGTTGATGAAGCCCCTTCAGAGGGGCTTACGTGAGAATGAGCTATTTGTAGTATTTTATTTGTTAGCACTCTGATAGTGAAGATCACTGGCATATAATGACTCCTTTTTATTTAATATTCAATCTGAACTTGTAATTTAGGGATATGCTTGCTTAAAGGGCTTATTTTATTACCTGTCACACCATGTTAACATTTCTAATTTATTGTTGCTTTCGTTCACTTGGAATTTCTAGTCTTTGGAGTAATTTCATTTGGAAAACAAATAAGGAAGATGGATTCTGATATATTTTTGGTGTGATTAGATTTAGTCACAGATATATATACCAAGAGGTATTTACATTAGTAACAACAAGAACGTAGAACATGAAAATACAACCATCTCTGTTCAAACATAGCAAACATAAGGTTTTTATCTCGCATTTCTGTTACTCCATCTATCATATCATGGTTTCTCATGGATACTAAACAGTATCTGATCTCCAGTTTGCAATCCAGGAACTACTGACCGTTCCTCTTTCCAACTCTGAGCACGAGCTTACAATGCTGGCTTCAGGCACAAATCACACCTGTAGAATAATATAGGTAGGAAGGGATCTCTGGAGGACATATAGCTCCGTCTCTACTCAAAGTAGAGGAGGCTTTGAAAGGTTTTGCTCCATAACCTTCCCATGTACTGAGGTGAGACTGACTGGCCAGTATTTCCCTCCATATTTCTTGCCCTTCTTGAAGCAGTAAGTAATTTTTGCTTATTTGCAGTCATGAAGAACCTCCCTCTGTCACTGTGATGTTTCAAAGTTCATAGAGGTGGCCTTGCAGTGACATTGAATAGCTCCCTCAGTACACAGGGGTACTTCCCATCAGATCCCATGCCCTCCATAACTGTCTTCCTTTACTGAGGATAATGCTTCACTCCCACAGACCTCTATTAGGCTCGGGGAACTGGAAGGCCGGAGGGCAGACCTTTCCAATGAAAACTGAGGCAAAAGGGCCTTTGAGTACTTTGGTCTTTCATCATTAGATGAAAGACACACCTATGTTCTTGTCCCACTGAACATTGTGCCACACAGTCTTTAGTCTGTCTTTCACTGCCAGAGTATATATGGAAGTATAGAAGTCCTTCTTCCCACATTTCATCTTCCTGACTTTTTCCAATTCCAGCTGTGCTATGACTTTCTCAACTCCATCCCTGCATGCAGGGCAATGTTTCTATATCTGTCATGAGTAGTTTATCCCTGCCCTTCTGCGTACTTCTTTTTTATCATTTAAGCTCAGGCAAGACGTCCGAGTTTATCCTTGTCTGCCTTCTGCTAAGCTTGCTCCACTTTCTGCATGTCCAAATGGATGATCTTCTGCACAGAGGAGGTTGCCCATGAAGATCAAGCAGCTTTGCTGTGCCTCTTTACCCTCCAAGGTAGTCTGCAATGGGATCCTGCCAAGCAGATCCCTGGACAACTCAAAATCCATTCTGCTGAAATACAGGGTTATAATTCTGTTATTAATAATTCTACTATTTTTCTTGCTTATTTTTCCCAGGACTTAAAACTTCATAGTTTCAAGGTCACTGCAGCCCAGGCTGCCCTTGGCCTTCACATCCTTGACCAATTCTTCTGTTTTGTGATTAACGGGTTCAGCAGAGCATCTCCCTAGTCAGTTTGTCTATCAAGAAATCAAGAAATGGTCATCAACACACTGCAGAAGCCTCCTGGGTTGTTCACACCCAAGCTTATTCCCCTCTCATGGTGGTTGAAGTTCCCCATTTGTACCAGTCGTGATCATGAGGTTTCTTTCCACTGTCTAAAGACGACTTTGTCTGCCTCCTCTTGATCAGGTGGTTTCTAGCAGACGCCTACCACAATGTCCCCCATGTTAGTCTGTCTGGCAAAGCTCCGTTTATTTGAGCCACTCCTCAAGATAGGCCGCAACTGTTCCTCCTTACTTTTTCAGAAATATAATTATTTTACACCTTCCAGAGGTATAACTACATTAATTAAAAATTACTTGATGTGAACACACTAGTTTTTTCCTTTCATAACTGAACTGCAGTTTTCCAGGGTAAAACTTTCACAGGATCAGAGCGTAAGACCATGAAATTGCAATTGAACAATGGCAAATTTTGACAAACAACATTTTAATGTCAGTATTAAACGGTGAGGTGGTGGTGTCATCCTTGTACAATAAGGAAACCAATGAGGTGTTTTGATAACATTTCTGATTTACTAAGCATACTGCAGTCACCTGTGCAATTTTAAGTGGAGCCAAAAGCAGACTGTAAAGCAACAGAAGATAGAACAGGTGTACAAAAGCAAAATCCAGTGTTTTTTCAGTGAAATTCATTGGGCAGAAACATTCATTTCAGGGTAATTCACATGCTTTATTAAATTCTTGTCCATTCTCCTATTTCTCTCAGTGTGGGTTGTTAGGATTCAGTATTGCGCTATTTAGGTGCTTACTCACATATTGAAGTTTACAAAACCCCTTTGAGTTCTCTATGCCAATAGGCAGCTACAGACTTAGGTGGAATGAATGCTCATTAGAGTTAGATGTAATTTGTCTCATAATCTTAATTTTTAAAAATATACATAAAAACTGTACTTTCCTAATACCAGGATCTGGAAATTTTGTTCCTTACATCGCTCTATGAATGTTATAGGTTTTTGCTTTAGTTTCTTCAGCTGTGTATTCGTGACACTTCTGTAAGCAATGCTTTCAATTGACTAGTTAATTGACATATTCCGTTAAGTATGGGTAAAAGAGATAATCAAGGATCAGAAGAGAACTAGTTAGTTTCTCAATTTTGGATAAATAGGAAACTTATTTATGAAAAAGTATATATTTAAAATTATTATTATTTACTCCCACTTATCTATCAGGGCCAATATGAACCCACTGAGATATAAAAGAAGCCGGTATACTCAGTGGAACAGTGGAAAAAGTATGGAAATTATTCACATTTCCTTTTGTAGTACAGCACTCTTTTTTTTTTTTTTTCCACCACATGTATCAGTCAGCTGAAGAAATCAAAGTCAGTTAGTCAAAAGAAACTGAACTGGTGAACCAGTCTGTCTGAAATCAGATGTCCATCAAAAAATGAACAGTATCTTTCCAGCTAAAAGCTAAATCAGCTGCCCTCCCTTGGCTAGAGTACAGCTGCCCAAGTTCTTGTTTTGGCATACTGCAAAAAGTAGCACAAAAGTGAAAAGGGTGTAATCGTGAAGGTCTGCCATCTGCTTTTCCAGGTTAAATGCAGAGCAGACTGCAGTATAAATCTTGTTTAGGCAGACAGAAGGCCTTATTAGGCAGTGTAGGAACCTAATTACACATGAATTCAAGTCTAATCCAGATCAGAGCACAATAAAAAAAAAAAAAAGCACTTTACCTTGTCTCAACATTGATGTTTAATCGTATCTTTATTCTTGTTTCCTTACAGATGCTTAAAATTCTTTTGTCTTGATGAAAGAGGATCTTCCTTGGTGTTGGTAGAGGGGATTTGTTGTTATCTATTGACACAATTGATTCAGCATATTTTTTTTTGTTTCTGTACTTCTTAAAAATGGAATATAAACAATATGTATGTGAGGTTTATTGTGTCGCGTTTTGTAATTTCTCAGTCAGACCTGAAACAAAGAGATAGCAAGCCAGAGGTGCAACCTAGCAAAACTAATGTGTTCTGAGGGAGAGCAAGGGAATACTTTGTAGGTATTTTAGGAATTTCTGAAGTGCTAGATATGTAAGAACAACTGATAAGAATCAAAAGTAGTATATTTTATTATCACACGGTTGTAGTTAATGTGAGATTAATATTTTAATGTTGAGGGAAAAGTCATAAGAACCCAAAGCGGAAATATTTCTTTGCAGGGGAAATAAAGGGAAATCAAGAACAAAAGACAGTTATCCTAAAGAAAACACAAGTGCAACCAACTTAAGCAGACACTTATCTATAGTTTTTTTCAGAGCTGGTAGAATCTTTACATGAAAATGTTTTGATCCTAATCTGTCATCGATACAAAGAGCAAGAAAACCTGTAAAACTTTTGATGAACAGAGTAAATGGAAAAACATATTAAACATAACAATTTCTGGAGAATAATCTCCTAGAACACAGAATAAGTTTATTAGTGCCAGGGAAAGGTGTTTTGCTTTCTAAACTACTATAATATTACAACTCAATTGCTTGTATGTTTAAGATACTAAAAAAAAAGCTTCATCTTCTGCCACTTTTGAATGTAATGGCAGAACTTCTGTTGTTGCCAAAATGACAAGTTGCTCCTAGCTGCCAGAGCAATAAATCACTTAAATATTTGGAGCTGGATCCAAAAATGAAGTGGCATTACCTATATCTATTTATTCAATAAGAAACTTTGAGGATAACAGTATGTGTTTAATTCTTGCCACTTACTCATTCTTCAGGGAATGATCCTTGATGCTCGGTTCAAGTCTGTGTAGCCTGCTTTAAAAACAAAACCAAAAAGAAAACCATTGTACATTTAAGAAAGTAGATGAAGGAATGGTTAGTTCTAGGTCCTATTCCAGTTCAGGTTTGAGATGTCAGCTGACTTCTTAAACCCCCTCGAGCATTTATTGGCAAACCAAGAAGCAAAGCTTAATGCAAATAAATGGGGAGGCAATAACTAAAACAACACTTGCATTTTGTGTATGTATACGTTTTGTATACTTACAATTTCATATACATTGTGCTTTAGAAAAGTAAAAAAAAAAAAGTTTTTGAATATGAGGGTTAATATGGCAGAAGAGGTTTCCTTTAAATTCTTAATGTAACATTTTGTCTAAACTAGAATAGTGATTGGCTTGGTTGTCCAGGACAATATGTAAGAACAACCTTAGTGCCAGTAGACTGTCATGAGGATGACCAGAACCGTGAGGTGGTGGTCTTCTATGTTGCCTGCAACTGTAGACTCAACTGTCTTAATCAGCAGCTACTGAGAAATTTGTGAAAACTAAACTGAGAAGAAGGGTACAGAATTAAACAGTGTTTTCCTAAGTATTTTGAGCAACTGATGTGGCTTGGAAATATAGCCTGCAGGTTGCAGTTATGGCTAGTATCCCAGAATTACTTGATATGCGGCATAGGCTCAAGAGGTAGCTATTCTTACTTCTGGAAAGGCCATTAGCTATGGGACAAGAGTTAAGTGATTGATATGCTTTTCAGAAATCCCAGAATACTGTAATTTTTCATATAAATTACTTAGTATAGGAAAAATCTTGCTCCTTTCACAGAGAGAGTTTTTAAAGACTTGATGGAGGAGGTAGAAACACTGGTTTGTGTCTGTAATTTCAGTGGCCACCAGGAAAAGATTCTTACATTAATTGCAATAATTGCTCCTGGTGATTGGCTTCTTTTTATTTTTTAAAATGCTAAACTCTTAGAAAGTTCTTTCTTCATGACATAATTCATCCCCACAGCTATTTCTCTTACCTTTCACAGTTCATCAGCAAACACCATTTCCTCTGCTTTTCTCTGTCTTCGTATGTGCCTAAGCCATATCCATATATAAAATACCATTCTCTTAACATTCTTCCTAAAGTTTATTGGCATCTTTTTTTTCCTGATATTCAGAGGATCAATCAGCTATAGTAAGACTGCTTTCATGAGGAGTTCAGCACATGAAAACAGAGAATTTCAGAGAGCAGGTTTAAAAGAAACTACAGTGGAGTATGAGCCAGTTCAAAATTAAGCCACAAGGCACACTGAGTCAAATCAACACAAATAATAAGATGGCAATGCATTTTCAAATTTTCATAGATTTTTTTTTTCACAAAAATCATTAAAGAAGGAAATACTTCTATCGTTGGAAGACATGTACTTGAAATAAACATGTAAAAACAAATTGTAGACAACTAGCAAGAGTTCTTTAAACAAGCGTGTAGAAGCCAGTTGAAGTGCTGTGGCTATTCTGTCTCCTTAACTATTTCACCCGATTTCCCGACACAGAAGTTCTGTTGTTTACAACAAGTAAGTCTGTTTTCTGCTGGGCACAACTGAAAGACGTGGCCAGTCTAACTACCCTCTACCCCAAAAACTTACCTCCAAACTTACTGGAAAATTCAGTATCAAACAAATTGAGAATAAATTTAGCAAGTTGCAACAATACCTTCATAGTATGAAGAAGATAAAATCAAAGCTTGATTAGTGAAAACTACTGTGGAGAACGTATGCCGATTAAGTGTGCCGATAGATCCTTTTATCAAGCCAACAAAATTAATGCAAGTGCCTTGCAATACATCATGGAGAAGGGTAGCAGTAACCAGTATAAGTGTAACGCCTGCAGACGATCCATTTTGCAGGGGCTGCTTCATTAGCAGTCAAGTGCTGGAGCTGAGACTTCCAGACGGCCGTTGCAAAGGCTGAAATTAGTTCACTAATCCCCGTCATTGCCTTCCTCTGCACTCCCATCTACTGACATATTCATTAAAGAGGCGGGTGTAAAACCTGGTAATATATTCCAGATCTATCTGAGGGAAGCAAGTGCTCAGTATTTGATAGCTCAGTGGTGGCGTTGAGGCCTGGAAAAGATTTGAAAAAAGGGGTTAGACACAAGGAAATAATCCATTGCAGGTTATTTTTCAGTTACAGTTTTAAAAAAAGATTAAACAAGGGTACGTTTTACTAATGCTGCAAGTCCCAAGTGATTGTTCCTGATTTAAGTCAGAGATAGCCTTCTTACTTCAGCATTCCAGATAGCTGCAATGTGCTAACACTTTTCTTTAATTTCATTTTGATTGAGGGCACTCCACCAGCTGATACTTTTCCTGTGTGTTTGCGTTATAGCCCCATGCATGAATGCACTCTTGTTTCCAGGCAGTGATCAGTATAGCCCCCGTGGCAATACTTAAAATGACTGAAAAGGCATTGGGAAGCAAAATTCAGGTATTAGTGTCAGGAATGGTAAATGCCACAGCATGGCTGAAAAAGGTAGGCTGAGCTACCTTGTGGATCATCTGATTACGACTAGAAGCTCATCTGTAGGGTATACATTTGGGTGAGAATTCACTGATTACTTTTTTCTAGTTTGTAAGTGATTTTGGTGTGTATGGTTATGCATATTGCACGTTAAGTGCCTATGTGATAATTAAGTCTATAGTTACAAGCATGTAGATTTATATCCAGCTAACTTCTCTTTGGTGACCATCTCTTGGAACAGCAAGAGAGGTTTTAACTGCATGTTGTGTTTATGCCTCCTGTTTATTTCTGATCTATATCAGCAGAGCATACCTAATGCCTTCTACGAAACACACCAGTTCACGCAGCTCAGTCACACACAGAAATAAATTCATTATCCAGGATTTGCCCACTCTTGCCTCTCACTGATCCGTACGGGAAGGGAAGTAGGTCCACAGGTGCTGCTTTCCAGCTTAGTTTAGGGCAATCACATTAGGTCAGCAAGAAGATGCCTATTACTGCGTGATTTCCTTGCACAGCTATGTAGGAGAGGCATTTTCATACCCTGGGTAGGCTTATACAATTGAAATACTACACCACCTTTAAGCACAAACCAATTACTAAAATAAATACATAATTATTACATGTGTTTTCTATATCTAATTATATAATGAAACACTCTAAACAAAATAATTTTTTTACTCATTTTTCTGGTCATATGCCTCACTTCATATTCATAATGTAACTATAGCCAGCAACATGAAAAAAATATCATTGCAGAAGCCAAATACATGAAGAAACATTTTAAATTGCATAGCTTTAGAAATAAAATGCTGATGCTCTCTCCCTCTCAGCAGAACGAAAACCTCGCTGTGCATTAATGGATGATGACATCAGAGTGTTATTAGGAATGTTTCATTAAAAGATAGGCTCCATGACTCCCCAAACCTCACTGCAGTCTCCTGTCAGAGTTAATCAGCTGGTGGGAGAAAGCTTTTAAGATGAGTTAAGCTTATTGTCAGAGAACAGCTGTGGAGCTCTGACCTCTGCTTGCCACAACACGAAGGCTAGGCGAGGTTTTGCTATGAGGAAGCACCAGTGCCATGCATTGTGTGGCACAGTGTACAGGCTGCCTTTCCTAGGGAGTGGGTTACTAATAACATTTAATAGACAGCTGCGGTGTTTTGCCTCTCAGGATTCTTGTTTTCCAACTATTCTCAGGACAAACCCCACTCAAATGATTCACATGATTCACAACTGAAGTGACCAAAAGTGACCACTGATACAAGACGCTTTGTTTCCAGAAAGACTCTAAAGTAGCTGCTTTTGCTGTAGCTGCTCTACAATAAAAAGTACAAAATAATACTAGTCCATTGTAAAAATAACTGCTTATGAAGACTGCCATTAGTTGTTACAATCAGTGAATACTGTAATGGGTTGCCATGAGAGCCATTCGGGTGAAAATGATTTATACTGTTGCAAGTGCATCGTTTATTAAAACAATCATAATACTGACATTACAGTATATTGCTCCTGCTTTCATTTATTTTCTTCTAGGTAGAGACACAGCCAACAGGAAACTTTAAGTTTATAGTTGCTTTTAAATGTGTTGTGGTGGCAGGATCATAGTGTATAGGGAGGGATTTACAGAGAACAGTTTGTGAAAGAAACAGAAGTCATGACTTAGAATGATCTAAAAAGGGGAAAATAGACTTTGAGAACAGTAGAGATGTCTTCTATCCCCCACAATGCCCCTTGAGCCAGCATCACTTTTAGCATTTATTTTTATTGTCATATACCACGACTCCATTATATAAACTCTGTAACATGACCTGAATGTACACCTCTCTCTCTGTATCTGTTACTGGAAGTAAAAAGCACCAAAGGAAAGCAGGGTATTTCTTTACAACTAGGATTAACTAATCGGGGATGTGGAAGTCAGAGATATTTTTTTTCAAGTTCTTTTGTGACCTTTTGGGTGGAATTTGTAAAGGTTGCTCTCTGGTTAAATATATAGAAAAAACAGTGGGTACATTTTCCGAAGACCCCTTGGAGAATTTTGAAAGCCTGATAAGTACAATTTCTCACACTTGGATACATAAAAACACACCCTGGTGCATTAATAATGTCTCTGTGTTCAGTCTCCTGATCTGTAGGTTTAGCAGCCAGGATCCCTGCCAGTTTTTTGAAGACTACGAAAGGAAGGACTCTAATCTGTGAATCCTGAGCCAGGGAAGAATCCTAAATCCTAGAGATTCCTGCATTAAGATATACTAGAGCCCTTAGCAATACCCAACATATGAATAAGTTAGATGGCTTCTGATACAGGATAGAGGAGTGTTTCGTTCAGAAATACTTTGTCTTCCCATTAATTCTTAAGGGAAATTCTGAAGGAACTTCTTTTCTGAAAAGGAAAACTGATACAGGATAGGTTTTATCTTTTGAGAGCAGCTGCTGCCACTCCTGTTGATTGCTGCCCTTGACACTACTATTTGAAATACTCCAGAATTGCCCCTAGTGCTGGAGGAAAAAGATCTGTTCTACTAAGGAAACTGTGCAGTATTCAATGAGACTACGCATTGTACAGACCACATTTATTAACTGGATGATCTTAACTATGGTAAAGCTGCGAATGTAATTAGAGGGTAAGACATTAGTTTGCTAAGGAATAAGCACTTGGTGATAAAGAGCAGAAAAGAAAGGAAAAGATGAAGTAATATGCATAGACTTATTACTGGAAAGAGCAAGTAGTATGACAAACTGGAAGAGCCAAGAAAAAAATTGGACAAGCCAAGATGATACCTTGTTATGGATAGAGGAGAGAGCGTGTTTGCGGAGGTACATGCGTTATCCTACAAGAAGATGAGCAGTTAAAGACACAGGTATGAAACTGGTTGTAGGCCCAGTTCGTTGGATTGTGTGACAAGATAAGAATAACACCAAAGTTAATAAGTTGATATTTGTGATACATTGGTGATTGATCAGGAGGCATTTTCAAAAAGAGGACAAAAATGTATTGATTCTGAGGTTTGGTACCATATTTTAATTAATCCCCATGGTTCAGGGCTTTTCGTCCTCACTTGCTGACACCAGAACATTTCCCTTCTGTGGCTTAATCTTTTTCCTGAGCTTTTTATTTGCTTGGTTGATTTGCTTTGGTCTTGTTTTTCTCTTATTTTCTCTACTTGAAGCCCTGGAGAGTACTGACAGCTGAAAATGGGATGTATGGTGCTTCTAGTGTTGTTACAAAGCTTATCAAGTGCACAGCTATCTTCTGTGCTCAAGAAAGGAGAACTAACAGTGGATGGGATGAACAGAAACTGGGAATACTGAAATTGCCTTTTCCTGCAACACATGATCTTTGTCTTGCCATAATGAGGAAATATTAGCTAAACACGTGCCTTTAGGACTTTAGCCCTCAAAGGGACATATCTGAACTTCTCTCACCCTGTAGCCTACTACCTTTTTTTGGTCACTACTGATGTTTGATACTAGAGATTTCAACTCGATCACAGGAAGTGCTCGTGAACTGTTCCAGATTAAATGGCCTTTGCACTGTTATTTGCAATTGCAGAGACGCAGAACCTTTCCTGAAGACCCTTCTGATTCTTTTTTTCTGCTCATATACATGTTGGTCTGGTTTCTTTAGTGGCACATTTTATGTGACTGTGCTAATGGGGGATGCTGGTCCTTATACACCCCTATGGGAAGACAAAGAGTGTCTGAACTGTTCCTTGAGAGGCGTTTAGAAATTTCTTGACTCAAACAGACAGTTCATAGTGCAATGCTCTGGGATTGAATTTATCTCCACTGAGCAGTTTCAGTTCTTAGTGATGAACTGAAATTGAATCATTATCATAAATCATTTCTGTGGTATGTCTGAGATATGACAATTTGATTTTATCGGGTGGTTCACATAGGAATTAAATTCCAGTGTAAAGTTGCTGTCTTAAAACGGGAACATTTTATTTATTTGCTAGGTCACTACTACTATATGTGCTACTATTGTGCAACAAGATTTCTCAAATGAAAATTCCTCAGACTGAAAACTACATTTTCTGTCTAATGGGTTCTAAATTGTACATAAACTGTGCAATTTTCAAAGGTGATGCAATTTTTTCTGTCACAATGTCTTGTAATTCGGAGACTGTTTCCATTAAGTGACAATTCTGTACAGATGGACTACAATATCCCCCGTTTCAAAAACATCCACCTGTAGTGCTATCACATACCAGGTAAGATTTTTTAAAATATTTCTGTTTGTCTTTATCTTGACTAACAGCAAAAGCCACTGTTACAAAAGAGTGGAGTCTTCCATTAAAAACAGCATTTCATTGTGTTTTTTATATAAAAAAGGAAAAGCCAAATATCTGAACATCTTAACATTCAGTTTCATGAATTTAAGCATTGGCTGCTTTTTGTTGTTATTTTATAACCCCGTAATTTATTTACACGACACTGTCTGCACGTGGCACCACAGGCAGGTATCCTCCTCTTCCACATTGGCACAGTCAGATTCGAAACTACTGCTCGCACTGAAGGATAAGAGATATGGGCACTTCATCTCAGATTTCAATGAAGTCCTGAAAAGCAAAACAGCAAAAAAGCTCTATTTAAGTTTACACAGCTTAAATAAATTATCTGAATCTGATACCCTGATTATTTTTTTTCCTTCTTTCTTTTTCAGAAGTCATTATGACAAACTCAGTAACCAGCTCGGTTAGCAGATCGTTGAAAAGGTTTAGTGTTGTCTGTGACAAGTGAAAACTAGGGGAGTGGTTCTTTCACAGTAATAGATGTAAAAAAATACCTGTCCACAGACCAATGTAAATTACTTCTGTGAGCACCGCAATCTTAGAAATAATAGCCTTGTCCAGGAAAAAACCCATGTAAAATTAAGAATTTTGATTTGGCCTCAGAAATATAGGTCTGTAACCCAATCATGGCACGCAGCACCCAAATACCGTTTTACAGTGGCATCCGCAAGCAACATCAAATAGGTTCTCAGTTACCCTTGTGCACACTCTGTAACTAAATTGGGATTTGGCAAACAACAGGGTTTTCTCAGGGGTTTCTCAGATGCTCTCTTGTCTGTCTTATACTATTCCCAAATAGGAGACTAAATGCAGTTGTTGAGAAGCTGATGCCACTCCCAGTATTCAACTCAATGAGGAATGCAGTATATTTACAGCAAGAAGTACGATCTAATGGATACCTTGTTCTCTTTGTATAGGACAGAACGGGCTACGGACCTCTGCTGTGAGAATCAGCTGTGCAAAGATTTAGGAAGGCAGCAATCTAGTCTCTTTTTTCATATCACCTGAAAAAGGACACTTAAGAAGAGAAAATGTAGCTAAAGGTCACTTTTTTCCCCCCAGCTGTAGACTGTATTTTAGAAACTGTTGCCAACTTGGGCATATTTTTTTCTCTGCACAGATTCAGAGCGTTATAAACTCTGTTTTAGCAATGTTTGTGCAAGTTGGATTCACAAGAACCTAGTGAATTTTTAAAAGCATCTTGGCACTGAAACCCCTGCTGATATGTGGTGTTAGGCAGATACGGGTCCTCAAATCATATTTTAGCAAGCAAACAACTCAGATTTTAAAATGGCATTCTGTCATGCCAGTATTTTAATGAAATCTGAACCATAAACATCAGTTCAGCAGTTAGAGGGAAAAGTGATGAAAAGGAGCACACAGTGTAAGCTTCTGCAACAGGTTATTAATGTGGGATTTTTTCTCATAATCTGGCTCATTTCACATTACAACCTTATCAATTTTAATTTTTTGAGATTTATCTTCTTTTCATGCTGACTTTGATGCTGACACTTTGCTTTTATGTGCTTACCCATCTATTCTTGTTTGCATTTACTGCAATTCTTCACTACTTTTATTCTTAGGCATTTGCATCTGTTGTTAATAGCAGATGGGCTAGAGAGGAACATAATCGCATGATTCAGCAGCAGTCATGTCTGTTTAATCAGTACCATCTGACACAGCATGCATTTACTGCATGAGTGCATTGTCATGTTTGACACAAATGATGGATTACTACTCCAAATACGCTTTCAATATTTGTTCATTGTATAAGCTACTAAATTGTACATTCCTTACATCCACTCATTGGAAATTTCTGGCCATAATTGCAATTCAGCCAGTGCTGTCTTGGTTCTAAAACAGTATCAATATTCATTTCTTTATAGTCCATTCCTCCTAGGGCAGCTGATGTATCAGTTTTAGCTTGTAATGACAATCTCATATGAATCTACTATTGTAAACTCTCACTTAAAAGAATTTGAAGCTCAAAGAAGGTATTGTCTGCTGACTGATCCGTTTCTACGCTATTTTTCCTTATAGTCAGGATGCTCATTTAAGTGTCAATGATAACTAAAAGTAGCTTTCCCTGAATAAATATGTATTTTTGTTCCTCCTGGTCTTTCAGACCCATGAGATTTCTATCTTATTTATCTGAGGTATTTGTTTTGATTTCAGAAATGTTTGTCACGCTTCTTTTATATTTTTTCCTCTTCATTGAAATATAAAATATTATGTTTCAAAGCACAATTTAATTTCTTCCATTTCAGGTGTATTTAAATATAGAAAAAATAAATCTTGTGAGCTTTAAAGGCTGTGAGTATACCACCAAATAAATCAGGCCAGGGTACATCTTACGGCCCTGAGGACAAGTGGCATGTCATGGCTCACGCAGTGTACAGCTAAACTGTACCCCCCCCAACAGGGAGGATTCACACACAGGCTACCTGCGGGGGAGAATCTTTCACCATTCACTGAGCTACATCCAAGAAGAGCACATCTGCGCTAGTAAATTCAAAGGTGATATTGTCAAGGCAATGGAGCTCGGTCACCTAGGCTGTTAAACGACTAGACTATCCTGGCACAGTTTTGTCCTAGCAGTCTCCCAGGCAATGCCAAAGCAGAGTCTGGGAAGTCCCACGCGCTGGGACCTGCTCCCAGCAGGCAGTATGGATGCTCCTGCACTGGAGTAAAGGGGAATTTGCAGTCTCGCTGCGTACGGACTGCAGAGAGCTGACTCTGGGGCCAGGTTGCCCTCCGTACCGCTTTCTAGCGGCAGCTTCAGTGCCTGGGGCAGTACCGGGGTCAAAACCCTAGCAGGGAGCACGTTAACAAGTAGGCAAGATGGATGTCTGTATGTTAGCGCCTGAGCCAGTGCAATACACAGAAATTGCACAAGCCATTAATAGTTTCCTGCTGTGTGTGACTGTAATGGAAATGCAACGGAAAATTAGTGAACTGTTTAAGATGCTGTAAAGATCCTTAATATTTAGCTCTCTAAGATGTAAATCCAAGAAACTCTATTAAGACCTGCATATGCTTGAAGGTTTATCACTTCAACATTGTTCATTGGAAGTTTTACCTTTAGATTATTATTTATAGCAGAGAAATATATGATGGGACATCACGTTAGGTATTTGTATGCGGTACAGATTCTGGACACAGGAATACCTCAGTTTTTCTTAAGAGCGGTGACTAAAACCCTATTTTGCTTCTTAGCTCTGAAGTTCTGTTTATTAGAAGACAATTAGGATATAATAAGCAGATCTGAAGCAAGGGTAAATAAAAGTGTGAAATCAAACTTCTCTCTTCCACTCTGCTTCCCTCTCTTCTCAGGAGTTTCTCAATTCGCATTTGTCCTGTAGGTAATTTCTGCTTGTTGCCTCCCAGTCTTTGTCTGCTCTCTAGAAGCTGCTTCCATTTCAGCCTGGTATTTTCCTGAGAACACTTCAGCAAATTCTCTTCTGTTTTTTCCAGAGCACAGGGTGCAGCGAGGCAGCGTGCCAGCAGCCTGCTGAATAGCCACAGACTAGCAAACAAACAAAAGGTGTATAGTCCGCCACAAATCATTCACTGCAGAATGAGTTAACTTTGCAGAAGAGCACACACGTTACTACATTAAATAAAAAAAAAAAAAGAAAGAGAAACAACAATATCATAGAGTTTTGCCATACATCAGAATATAGATGATAGATGTGCATGATCAGAAATAGCTGCTCCAAAACTGTGAACCCCCCGCTTCACTCGACCCTGGGCCCTGTTCCTCCTCAGGCACAGCTGAGCCAGCAGGTGAAAAAACTTTTTGAATCTGCAGAAGGAACGACGTGATAAATGGGAAGGAGGGAAGTCTAATTTAATGTTAAATATCATATATGGAGCCTTGAAGCAGGTGATAAGGACAGATCTGAGTACTTAGCTCCTTTTTTTTATTGAAGGTGAACTGATGGCTTAGTCAGCAATGAGGGAAGAATTAGTGATGGTGGTGTATGAATGGTGTGGGCTGATTCTGGTGAGGCTTTTAGGCTGCGTGGCAAAAAAGTATTAAAAGTGTGCCGTAATTGATCATGATGTATGCAGTTGGTACTGGCAAAAGCCTTTTGAAAATAGTGTATTATTGCAATAATACTTACTTCTCTTACTTCGGTTTGTGCATATTTTAAGTGTATGATTTATTGAAGTCTCCATTAGAGCTGAAGAGCTTTGCATAGCTAATGGAAGTGATAGTCAGATATTTCGATAACTGGCTTCAGGCAAGCAAAATTAGGGCTTCCTGGAAATGCAGTTTACAAAGGCACATTATGCACTGCAGTTTTTTCATACTTTTGGCCCAGGTGTTCATTATTATTTTGCCCTGAGTGAAAAGATTGTTGATTTAAATATAGCAGGTGTAGTAATGTCATTGCATCTTATGCCAGGGGATGACATACCCCAAGGTTGGGGGAGAGCTCAGAAATGATTGATCTCCCTTGAATTTAATCTTTGCAAGACTATGCCTCTTCTGTAACATAAAGAAATTCTGGAGCTATACAAATAGCTATATTCTGAGCTGCTTCAAGCCATAGATATTACTTACAGAATAAAACAAATTATTATTATCAAAGTTTACTGTATCTTTTTCCCTATCTTTGGCTGTGATTAAGCATAGTAATAAGAAAAACTTCAAAAAGTAAATTTACTTATGTGCTAGTTAAATTATTTATACATAAATATTTGCAATTTTTTACATTTAAAGTATGTGCAGCAGGATAAAATATGGATAAAGTATGTATAGCAGAATAACTATCCAGAACCTATGTTTGTAGAAGATAGTTACTGGCTGAAGGTGGACATCTAGGGCTTATCTCAGTACCAGTGAATTCAATGGTGCAGAGACCTCTCAGTACTGCCTTGATTGTCCATACAGTTAGAGTGATACAGTGGTCCCTCGTGTGATTTCTGGCTCCAGTCAAATAATTCCTGGCACAGTTCAAAAGAGCACTTCAGAGGCAGTTCGGAGGTTATCGTCTTCTTTTGTATTGTGCTACTTAGTTTAAGGGCCATAGAAAATAAGCTCTGGCATGCTTAATTTACTTGTATATAGCCCTAGCAGTATTAGAAAGCACTTAGATAATTCTTAACTTAATATTCTCCCATGCTTTCTGACTAGTGTTACAATAAAGCTATGAGGGAATGAAGAATTAAAATAACGTCTAAACTGTATGAAGGAGCTAACAAATCTGAAAAGCAGATCTTGGGTAGGCAGCCATTAGAAGTGTAACATACAATTTTTAAGAAATGGGTGCTGCTTTATAACAACTTAGAGGTTAAAGTGTTTTCAGAGCTTCACAAAAGAAAATCATGCTCTAAGTATTAGAATAATATATAAATAGATACCAAGACTTACGTCCTGTATGTAAGGGTATGTGGAAGATGGGAACATATACTTCACTGAGCTTATATGATCAAGGATCTTTTTGATGCTGAAGGGGTAAGTGATAAAGAGGAACACAGACACTCCACCCGAGGAGACAAGGGAGCCAATGCCAAAGATGAAAAGTCTCGAGCTGCTAATTGATGGACCATCAAAAAAAATGCAGGCAGAGCTTTGGAGAGGGCCACCTGGACTTTGTGATTGAAAAGGAGGAAATGAGGAATGTGAGGATTTGGGATGTTCAGGGGCGGCCTGAGCGACTATGCAGTTTACAAAGGAATGTTTAGGGGAAGGGAATTAGGGAGGAACAAAGGTGGGGCAGTCAGAGAGGGGTATAAAAGAGATGGTGATGTTTAAAATGGGGCTGGTCAGTGCCCTTGTCTGACCGAGCCCTGTGCCTGCCACAAGCTGTCCTGCCATATTTATGGACTTTCTTAACTCTCTCTCTGCATGATCTCACTCTCCATCCTGCGTGTGTGAGTGCCAGCTACTGGGGGGCCTGGCATAGGTGAACTGGGTACCAGCTACTGGAGTCAGACCAGGGTGTAGGTGCCCCTGGACTGTGGTGCCAGCAGCTGGGTGGGTGGGAGGGAATCTTTAACTTCCAGCTGCTGTGGAGTTATGGTGTTTGTCCCAAAAACCAGCTACTGCAGGAGACCAATACGAATGAGGGGCTCAGCTCCGGTGGCTGGAGTGGGACCATGGGTCACAGCCTGTGTGCCTGGTGCCAGCTACTGGGGCAGCGACTGTCTGTATCACCTCCAAAACAGCTGTTCATGTGTATTTGACAGAAAACTCCAAGCTGAACTTACCAGCAAGTATGAGGCCCCAGGTCTCAGCAGGGGTATCAGGTGGATGGAAGGTCTGTGCAGGTATTTGGGGGCACCTACAGGTGCTGCGATGCCTGTGCAACAAGTGTGTGTTGGCAATGAGCACTGAGCTGGACCAGCCATTGAGTCGGGGACCCGGGGGGTGGGAGAGTGTTGTGTGTGTGCCCACACGAGAGACCCTCCTGTCTCTGCCAGCCCAAGAGGAGGAGGAGACGGGGCTCTCTATGCTTATGTGAGTCCTAGTAGTGTTAGGCTGGGCACTGCTGGGCTGTGGGGGCCTTCCCTGTGTCAAGCCCTGGTGGTGTCTTTTGCATGTGCCCCGGGATATGCCCTCAGCTTTCCTCACGGTTGAGCCTGCAAATGGGAAAGCAGCAGCTGTGTCCATCAGTCCAGGACAGAGGAACCACCAGGTCACGGAGCTGCTGGAGGTGGCAGCAACTTATAACATCACTTAACACTAGATATTTTATGTATGGTAAAAGAGGAAGGAAAAAAAAAGAACAAAAAATATTTAGAGTAATTCTGGTTAAAACAGCTGCTTGAAAATGTTAAGTTTAGGATGTCTCTGTTTCTATTTACTACTTTGACAAAAGCTATAGAGTCCAACCTGCAACCAGGGAATAGGTTTCATTTTTTTGGAGCGATTAAAAACCTTCATTGTTTGTAACAATCATGAAAATAAACCACACTGAATTTTAAATAGTCCATCTTGTTCTTAAGAGCACTCAAGAGATACTGTAAGCTTTTACGAGATAGTTGTTTGTTTTTTTTTTTTTAAAAAAAGGTCCAAACACTTAATTACTTTGGTGTTGCTATGTAATAAAATAAAAAAAAAAAAATAGAGCTGAATGTTGAAAATGTAAACATTAAGATAATCTGTATGCCTGCCAAGATTGCATCGTAGCCTCCTGAAGAGTTGACACTTTCAGCAGTTGAACTACTTGGTGTCAGTCAACTGTTCAGCAAAGAATGCCACTGCATGACTGACAGTTCTCATATCAGCGCGGGATTGACCACGGAGCTCTTTAAACATGTTGTGACAGAAACAATCTGAGCCAGCTTCGGCAGGGTTAGCACATTAAATTACCAATGTCAAACCTCTACAGTGGGTACAGAAGAGAGTATAATGCTCTTCTATGGGCCTAATATTGAGGGAGGAAATAAAGAAAATGTGTCTTTGCTGCTGCTATTCCCTCTGTAATACGCAATTAGAAGTTTGTGAATATAAGATCAAGAGAAGGAGCTTTTGATCTCAAAAGTATAAACTGCAATAATAAAATATACTGCTGCTTCATTAAATGAGTGAAACACTTTATTAATATTCAATGCTATTGATATAAAACTTTTAAAGGAGAAGCTGTGTGCTAATTTGGACCTCTCCCTATAAACAAACACACTGGCTCTGTAATTGGTTTGTAGAGATCCAGTCTCCTGGCGGTAAAGAACTGGCTACAGGAATGAAAAGGAAGATTAAACTGGTTTCAAAAGAGATTCAGGAGAGACTCATACACGTGTGAGACAAGGTCTGAGAATACAGATGTAAAATTAGTTAAACTTCTGAATTCTCCAAAATTTTATGGATATCAATATCTTACCTAAATTAGTTTCCTTAAAAAACCTGGGGGGTAGGGAGGATGGACAGACCCTAATCCTGAACAAATCAGAGTAAATTCCTAAGGAAGGGCATTTCTGATGAGGAACATGTAAGAAAATTGTACTGACGCTTGAAAGTGTTTGAGTGATTTGTAATCTGAAGTGAGCGGTGTGGTTTCAGGTGCCATTTGGGACTCTGGGGGGTGCCGTGCGATTCACTCCTTGCTGTAGGTGTCTGAATCTCCTCAGACTGTTTTTCTCAATTAGCTCTGCTGTGACTGAAGCTGAGTTGGTACTGCTTCTAAAAATTCATTTAAAAGCAAAGGAAAAGCAAAGGGGAGCCTGCATAAGTAAGTATGCTTTACAGCCATGCTTCTGGCATTCTCTTTTCCTATATTACTTCTGTGTTCATTTCTGCCATGTGACAGTGATTTGGCAGGAAGAGCTGCAATTGTCTTTATCCCAATAAAGGCTAAATGAATAAATCAGTCAGTAAAATTGGATTCACTCCAATTCAAGAGGGGCTTGAAATTAGGGGATTTAACTTCCTGGAAGAGTCTTTATCTGGATAAGTGAAGTTCTGTAGTTTTAGAATTTGTTTTTCCAAGATTCATAGGCAAGTCTTTTATTCAAAACTAAAATACAATACATATATTTTTTGGAGCCCTGTTGCACTATGACATTCTTAGAGCGTTCTTATCAGCCCCTCCCAGGGCATGAGTATAGGAATGCCTGGATTATGCGTTAGGTGAGGCAAGTGAAGGAGATAGGTGCCATGCTGCTTAGATGGGGCAGTTCTGTACATATATGGAAATATGGCTTTAATAGGAATTCAAAATCAATCATAAACGTAAATAGTGAAACTTGGATTTCTGAAATAAGGTATTTCACAAGGTATTTTTCTTTTCCTGATGGTTTGCAGTACTGTCTTAATCCTGTTCAAAAACAGCCGGGAAGGTACAGTACTCAAGCCAGGCAGCGTTCTTTCTCATGATAGAATAGTAACAGCACCTATGTCTGATGTAAGACCCTGCCATCAAATAAACAGTATTCCCATGCAAAGCAGTCCTGCTTTTCTTAGAGGTTTGTCAAAAGAAAAATTTTTGCAGGAGAACCTCCAGTCTGTCTCTACAGCTCCATTTCTGTTTTCACCAAGGTTCAGTGCAAACAATAGCAATAAGACCAATTTGCATTTTTCTTGGTTTGAGAATGTTATAAACTGCAGGTGCAGTTGCTGAGAAGAAAGGGAGTTGTGGCTACAAGCTGGTGCTTACAAGAAAAGGTTATTTTAATTTCAAGCAGAATTCACTTTGTATATATTGCAGGGTTATACTGGGAACTTAAGAGACTGCAGCGGTAAGCAAAACCACTTTTTATCATTAGCATATAATGCTGTTTTCATTTTGATACTTGATTTCATGAGTAAATAGTAAGTTTTACATAGCTTGCATGTTCATACAACTTACATTTGAACATATTATGATACCAGAATATTCAAGACCTATCTGTATAAATACACTGTGATCTAAAGGAAATTTCTGTGTGGTAGATTTTAATATAAGTGAAAGCAGGTCACTAAAATGAAATATTTAATAAAATCAAGCCCAAGCAATGGTCATTCATACTTTATGCATTTCCTACTGCTAGTGTTGCGGGGAAAAGATGCATATATGGGTATAAAAAGACTTCTCAAAGCCACTGTAAGACTTCAACTGTGAAAGGTTCTTATTTATTTATTAAAAAAAATTTAATTGTACCTATGAATGTTGTTGCAACTAGCCCTCTAGTAATCCCGAAAGGATGTAATATATCTAGAATCCTTGTAGAATCTGATTGCCCTTTCCAAAAGCATATGTAATTCCACATAGACTTCTCTTTAGTTTTGAATATAGCCTGCTCCTTCCGTGTAATTACTCTGGGCCTAGCATCAGTTTTGTTAATTCTTCCTTAGTGAGAGATATCCTTTAGTATTTGTCTGTTTCTTCCTGGGTTTATTGCAATGCGGTTAAGTTAGGGAGGTTTAAGGTGATGCTCTGAGGGATCAAAAGCAAGGTAATACCATGTGCTTATTAGAAGTGCCATGGCAAGAAATCTATTTTGTTTTATTCTGTCATGGGGAATTTCAACGGCAAAATAAATACATAAAAAAAAAAGTAGTTAGGCTTGGGCCAGCTCCATTTTTCTTGTTGAGAGAATAAATAGGCAGAGCAAACTTCATACATGACAACTTGTGTGGTTTAGCCCCAGCCAGCAGCTGAGTCCAACCTGGCCACTCGCTCACTCACCCCAGTGGGATGGGAGAGAGAACTGGAAGGGGAAAAGTGAGAAAACTTGTGGGCTGAGATAAAGGCAGTTTAATAGGTAAAGAAATAGCTGCGTGTGCAAGCAAAGCAAAACAAAGAATTCATTCTCTGCTTCCCATGGGCCCACAGGTGTTCAGCCATCTCCAGGAAAGGAGGCCTCCATCATGTGTGTTACTGGGGAAAACAAATGCCATCGTTCTGAACGTTCCTCCTTCTTCCCCCAGTTTTTATTGCTGAGCATGGTGTCATATGGTATGGGATATCCTTTTGGTCATTTAGGGTCAGTTGTCTCTGCTGTGTCCCCTCCCAACTTCTTGTGCACCCCCAGCCTACTTGCTGTAGTGTGAGCAACAGAAAAGGTCTTGACGCTGTGCAAGCACAGCTCGGCAATAGCTAAAACATCCTTGTGCTGTCAACACTGTTTTCATCACAAATCCAAAACATAGCCCCATACAAGCTTCTATGAAAAAAATTATGCAAGTCAAAACTAGTACACACTTAAAAGTTCCCATTCATTTCAATGGTACCGTAGCTTGAGTGCAAAATACTGCACAAACTGTTATTTTTGTCCTAATTGTGTCTTCAATTGACTTATTTTGAAATGATTTTGAAGTGAAAGTATGTGTGTGGAGTTGCTCCTTAATGACGTCTTTTTCTTTCTACAGTAGGTTCTTATTTCACCTTAAATCTTACAATACTTCATCAGGTTTTAAAATTGGCAATGTGTATGGCTTTTTACCATAATTATAATTTGCTGAGGAATTAGATCAAATCCTCGCTAGATACATGGCTTGTGCTTTATCTGTATAATGTTGGCCTTGTTAACATCCTTTTCTCTTGCTAATTTGTATCTCTGCATGCCTCAGAAGTTCTTTAATCATCTATTTTAGATTACAAGAACTACACTGAAACTTTTTGTTTTTCGTAGCTTAATTGGATGCTCCGTTAGTATGCAAAGGGAACTTCTCTGTAGATGGTAGAGCTGTCAAGTAATGCTGTTGTAGAGTGAAATACTCTGAATTAAATCCTTCTCCCGGTTGAAGCCAGTGGGATATTTGCCTTTGTATTAAGATTATGCACCAACAGCAAAGTATTTAAGAAATCATGGTGTAAAGACTTTGAAGGAACATGCAGTTAATTTCAACGTTTAATGCAACATGATAAATGTAGGGGAGGGAGTCCTTGCTGGGACATATTTCTTACTCCCAACCATCTCTTGTAAATTGTTCTGAATTTTGCTGGTCTTTGCTCTCGTTCTGTCAGATCTTGGTACAACTTAGTAAAGGAAAATAGCTTTCTAATAATGTATGGAAATGACAGTATAAAATAATTTACATAGTGCATTTATTTATAATATATAGTACTTAATATCTAATTAAATTTTGTATCACACTCTATCTAGCATAAGAGTATATGTTTTTTCTTTTCTGTCAGTTTTATTTGGATTTAGTGATGCGTTCTAAAAAACTATTGTGAAGAGTGTTTAGTGTTTTTTCTTTAATAATAATAATAATAGTAATAGCATTAAAAATGCTCTCTAAATAATAGACACCAAGTAGTTGTATCATCAGCAACGTAGAGGAATGTTGTCCTTCGTGAGATGGATAAATTACCTCCTTTCCAAATCCCCAGAAGCATGGGGAACAAGGAATTGAATTATTTTCACATATATATCCTCAGAGCATTTTGGCGTACATAGGATTGAGAAACAGTGGAACCAATGCCTTGTACTTACTCCCCATGTGCTTAGGAGGAATACAAAATGATTGCTGCTGAACTTCACGTATCCAGACCTTTTGTGAAGATAGAAAATAGGCACAAAATTATGTCTATCAGTCTTCAGCCAGTATCCGTCTCCAAAATTACTCGTCTGCTGTGTCAGAATCCCTAACTGACTTCTTTTCTGACTTTAAACAGCTTCAGCATCTTTCCTTGCGAATAAGAATGAGCCTACATTTCATTTATACTTATCGGTACTAGCTTTCTTGAGAATTGCAAATTACATTGCAGTTGGCTGTTTCAGATCCTTTGTTAGCAATACTATCCTGCAGGCTGTGTTGTGCCCCTTCCTGAATTCCAGGAAAACCAACGACCAGCCACTTTTTTAAGTAGGGTAAGATTTTTGACTGGAAATTCAGCAGCTGGAGTCTATATTCCCCATGAAGTGCAGGGGTCATTGTTCTGAATGCTGGTTACACTTGTGTAACTCCTAATTTGTACAGAAAAAAGTACAAAATCTTTAAAAATTCTCAAGTAAAAAGAGATGTCTATTTACTTGAGTATGAATTTGCAATTATAAGAATTATCTGGCAGTTTTCTTCCAGTCTTCCTCCACCTTTGATGCTTACATCTATCTGAGCTAAAGCCTATCTTTCTTACATAAATAATTTGAGCACGTTTTGATGCACAGTATGTGAATTCCCAATGACAGAAAAAATGCCGAAGCTTCCTCTCGCTCTTTTTTCATTTTTGAAGAAGACGAAACCTGGGATTGGGAAGGAAGAAAGAAAATGACACCAAAAATTGAAAGTGAGAAATGGTATTTTATTGCTGAATTGAGCTTGGGGAAAATCATTTGTCAATCCCTTCCCATCAACTGCAGATGCAGCTGACGGAAAGATTTGATTAGAAAGTACATTTACCTTCACAGAGGAGAAAAACAGAATTTTTACGCTGGTGGAACCTTAGCAAGAAGCAGTAGCTGGAGAATATAACTAAAAATGCAAATACAAAATTAGATGCACATTTTAACTAAAAGGATGATTAATCACTGGAGTAAAATGGCAGTGTTTTATGCCTCTTATAAGATGTCTCTCCATTTCTGGGAGTTGCATTTTACTACACAAGTCATTGGGTTCAAATAGGGTAATTACGTAACACTTGGTACTTTATTACATAAAATTTTAAGGTTACCTGCGGTATTTGATCTAAAGTCTATACAGGTCTCCTAATTTCCTATTGTAATCCTATTTTTCCTATTTTTGGAAGAGTTTAAAAATCCTGTAAGTGGTATGTAAATTCAACCTATATTTTCCTTGATAAAAGCTCCTGACAAGATCTACAAGTTCTCAAAAGAGCTAGAAATTCTCAGAACTAAGATATTGTAACTGAGGAAAAGTGTTTTGTTTTGTCTTTTTTTGTGGTGTCCCCCGTGTCCCATCCAGTATGTCACCCCCATTCCTCCCCTTGTGAATCTGGGCTCCAGATTGCAAACCAACTCAGAGGAGCATCAGGATGCTTTCTAAACTCCTCTGAAAATTTCATCAATGGTTATGTATATGCATGAGTAATTATATGGACAGGCAATGCTAGTTTGTAGACACAAGACTACACTGAAGTAATCTATGATGTTTACAGTCATCTACAACTCACTGAAGTGCTAGAACCTAGTTTTCAAATTCTTGACATTGTCTTAATGTTGGCCATGATGCATACAGTTTTGCAGTTAGCCCCCTTTCTTTCTTTCTTTCACGTTAGGTTTGAGTAGATGCATAGTATTAGATCATCTCTTGCCACTGCTGTTGTGGTATCCTTTACTGCTGTTGAATTTTCTTCCCTCCTCTTGATCAGTATTAGCAATCCATTTAGACGTGATAGTACTATTTCCAACCCAAACCCACTTTACACACAAGGAGCATCGCAATACTTTGCTAGTACACTGTGATGAACAGGAGTAAGGAGGATTCCTCATCTTTGTGCTGAGGAATTTAGACAATTAGCTGCCAAAAAAAGAAGACAAAGGTAAGGGAAACATAAGTGAAAAGGCAGGGGAAATCTAAAGTATCTTGTAAGCAGTGTAGCACTGCTTGGAGCCATGGAACTGGGAGGTAAGTGGGATTTGAAGTTTATAGCTAAACTGATCTAATGATTGACTATCACCATTGCTCCTTCTGCATCCCTAGCTCTCTAAGTAAGTGGTTTGCTGACGACACAGTGTTTTGCCTGGGCCAGGCAGACAAATGGGGGAAAGAACTAATACTATGAAAGCTGTAAGTCTCAGCTCTCTGACTGGAGGGCCACGTAGCTGATAATACTGGCCTCAGACTTTACAAACATGTGGCTGTGGCTGAGACCTCTCATGGCTTAGACACTTTGGCTTATTCTACTGTAATTCTAATAACATTTAGCATATAATAAAATGCTTCAGGGTTATTAAATTTCAGCACTAATCTTTGAAAGGGACCTTCCAAAAAACTGTTAGATTTGTGCTAAAGTTAAATAATTATCCTTATGGGGACTATCATAAGTCTTTTGAGTTTTTTTGCTTCACTTCTGTTTTTCATCTGTATGATTACTTGTTTACTTAAATGAAAAGGTAAGAGGTCTTGGAAGAAATGAGTTGTATGTCTTAAAAAGCAAATATGAAAAAAAAAAATCACTGGCACAACCTTAGCTAAACAGGTATATCACAGACTGGGTGTAATTACCAACATGACATTCTGCAATTAAAACCTGTAAACAGTGTTCAGTAAGACAGGAAACCGTCCACATCTTCGATCCATATAAAATTGTCTCTGGCCTTGTACACCGCAAAAGCTCATATGTCTTTGTCCCCCAACAGCAGGGGAATCAGCCTGGTATGAAGGGCAAGGAATGACAGAGTATCTTTTATGCAGCACTGACTTGCTTGGAGCTGTAAAACTGATGGGTAAATGAGCTTTCCTCCTGTGATCTACAACACTAAGTTCCTGTGAATGCTTAAGCCAACAAATGCATTTTAAACTTTACAATATGTTTTAAAACAGTAAGGTTACTTTTTGTAGTGCTAGGAGAAATCCTGAGTTTCCTAGGTTGTTTAATACCATGTAAAACACAGGAAGAGCTAAGTTAACAGTTCTACATTTTATAAAGAGTAAACGTGATCTACCAAGTTTCTATTTTGAGAAAAGTCAGCCCAAGAAGATCCTACACAGTTTGTATTTAACAGGAGGAAGCAAAAGATTTGTTTTTTATCACTGTAGTGTATGTACATGCCCAGTTGGTAATGGGACCTGCACACAAAGAATCTGTGCATTTGCTATTTGGATTTAAAAAAAAGAGAGGTCCTCATTCACATCTGTAAAAGCCATCTGAGTTACACTGAGCTCTCCCTTACAGCTGCTCAGGTGTCTATTACTTTCTTTATTATTCATTCACTGCTGTGCTTGAGAGGAACAGTCCTTCTGTTTGACAACCGCAAAAAGATTTGATTTTTACAAAATGAATCTTAGCCCATGAAATAATAGAAGTTAGTTCCATTACTTGTTATTCACTGCAGCACATAAGTCAAATCTTCTGTTTGCCCACATCCTCTGGAGCTGTTAGCAAACTAACAGGCAAATACTCAAAGGCATCTCAAAAGCATGGTGGGATTAGAGGGAATAAAAAGCGCCAATTATTCTTCATATTAAGAAAACTTTGGACCAAAATATTACTTAAATGCTAACAATTTCATTTAACATTAATGTACTTTTCCACTGTTCCTACCATTTAATAAACAGCCATTGCCCTACTTCATGACATTCTGATTGATATATGGTTTCTGACTGACACAAGGTGTATGTGTTTTTCTGAAATGGTCTAATAAGATCTCATCCCAGATTTCCTTTTATAGTTTTGTCAAAATTGTCACTACTGTGTTATGAATAATTTTTTTCCTGATTCTATTTCACATATTGACTTGATTATCTGTTGACTGTCGTGCTCCCAAAAGAAGTGTGTGTGTGTATGGGGAAGAAGCAGGTAAATACACCTTTGCATGTTGCCTACTTAAGTCAATGCCAAATAGGTTATGGTGGCAGCATTGTTGTACTTGTGGCGGTCTACGAATCTAAACCAGGCAAAACTTGTGGACAGAGATTAAACTGAGTAATTAAACTAAGTCAGAATTGAGAGGATGGATAACTTTTGGATATGAAGCCCATTTGCAGGTCAGGATCTTCCTCAGCAAGCCTTATGCTTTGCATTTATACCAGCTGATCAGACGAAAGACACTACTTGTTCCCATATGCCTTGTCTCCTTCATTCTGAAATGGTGCTTTTCTCACTTTGGTGTGTGGAAAAATACTGAATACTTTCTATTATGATCTAACGGATGGCAGGGGAAATGTTGGAAGCTGCAAACAATGACTAGAAGTGTGGATTTTTCTTTTTTTTTTTTTTTTTAATTTGTTTTTTTCCTTCCCTACAAGCACACCCATAATCTGGGTGCATGCGAGCTGCATACAGCAATACTTTAAGCTCTGTAAACCAAAGCTTTTCTTTGGCTTTCTATCTCATAACTTGTATCTTCAGAGTTTTTCAGGTGTGAAAGTTATAGATTGAATTGCTGACATTAACCTGGTGTTACAGGAAAGCCACTGCCCTGGCTGTAAGAAGCAACCTGTGTTGTCTTGAAACAGAGCAAACGTTCTCAACTTCTTCTAGAAATTAAATTGAGGAGATTTTATATATTCCTGAGAATTTACTGAGGATATGAAGGAGCAGAAAGGGACATCTGTGCCACAGGGCCAGCAGGGTCAGGGGCCTCCATCGAGGGCCTAGGGCAGCAGGACAGGCTTGAAGATGGTAGCCAGGGTCAGGCCCAGTCCTGGGGTGGCTGGACAGGGCCGTGGTGACAGGCCCAGGTCTAGGGCCAGGCTGGCATGTCGGCCCACAGCACTGCGTAGGAGTGCTCTGCCCACAGTCCCCAGGGGAAGGGGACAGCCCTTGGTGCACTGTCTCTGGGCTGATGAGCCCCAGCAGCCAGGCCTTCAGGAGAGGGGACGCTCTGGGGGCCCCTGGGCTGAAACCTGAAACATGTCACTTGTTGGACAGCTTGCTGATAGGAGGGGTTATAGTCCTGATTTTAGTTGCTCTTAAGAGGTTTTGAATAAAATTCTTCACGGTAAATTCACAAACTCCCTTGCAACAGAAACTTTTAATCTCAGTAGTGTTAAATCACCTTTGTCTGGAGGGGTGCAGGGATCAGTTGAAAGAAAATAGTTTGACTGCACGCCTCTACCCTGAAGTACATTGCTTGTAGTACAACTTTTATGACCAGCTTCTCTTGTGTTTCATTTGCACCTGAGTATGTCAGTAATACTTTGCCCAAAAGGAGTCTGTGTCTTTCATAAGGAGACCTGTGGTGTACGGTATTCTTAAAGACCATCAGAGATAACAGAGTCTTCATAAATCAAAATACTGGAAGAAAAATGCCCATTTGATTTCTAAAAAAAATTTTTCTAACATTTCCCTTACAGTTTGTATTTTCTGGATTTAGACATGTAGTCTGCATGTAATTTGAATTTCTAACTGTGAGGTCTTTGACTAAACACTTATGATTAAAGGTGAGCATGAGTAGAAGTGTGACACTGGTTTGTGACTTACTTGCTTCAGATAAAAGACAAACCAGCCCATGAGATTTCTAAATCTCATCCTATTAGATGCAGAGGCTACACCTCACTGTTTTGAGAACAGTATAGTAATTGGGAGATGCAAAGACTCAAAAGGCTTTCTTTTCAAATAAGCCGTTCCATGCTGTTTAATTTTGCCAATAAGATCATTGCACATCTGACATTGAAATTCTGGAATTTTCTTTCATTTTTCGGTGTGTCACGTAAGACCAAGAAAAATATCTGTGCTGTTATCTACTTGTGTCAGATACAATTTTTTAAACTGTCTTCCACACTGCTTGTGTTTTATAGGAATAGCTTTTGCAAAATGCATTTAATAAACTTTTTTTTTTTTTTAGCTTTTAGTGAAAATACTTTGAGGAGAGATTCAATGTATAGTAATTCTTACAGCGTTATTAGTATACTTTTATGGCTTCAGCATTCAGCATCTAAAATAAGTTCCAACAAATTCTAAACTCAATTTTCCAACTGTCAGAAACCATGGAGATCTCTAACACCTGTAAATGCCACATATTGGAGATACTGGAGTGGCACTTAATAATTTGAAGTATTTTCATTGGTTTCATAAAGACTTCTTATATTGTTGGGAGCTATTTCACAGACAGCCTTGGAAACACATTAAATATGTGGGTGAATGATGAAGGCAGAGCGTGTTTGTCTCTTGAGATGTTACCTCTCACCTTGGCAAGCTCTTTATAAATGGAAAACTGGTTTAGCGAAAAAGAGCTGCTGTGATTACTGAATGAACATAAAGCTTTCACTTCTCTGTCATTTAACAGCTGGCAGATTACAGAACTGCTTTTTGGGGAGAAAATTTAATAGGTTAGTATTAACAGACAGATACATAAAATCACTTTCTCTCCCAGGGTTTACGTGAAGCAAATTGATGTGCCAGGCTGCACCGTAGAGGGACAGTGCAGTGAGAACTTGTGCCTTTCAAACTTCAGAAACCCATACAAGGCCATAGGTAGCTATTCAACAGGCTAAAATCTCCAGGCAGCAGCGCTGTATGAAAGCCATAGGGAAAAAAGCCTATTTGATCCATTTAAGTCTTTTGAATTTGCGTAGATATGATCCATGCTATCAGTACAGTGCAAATTTTATCCTTGCTTCATTCTTTCATATCCTATGGGGTTTTACTTTTAACTATCTTTTGTTTGTATAACCAAGCAGATGGGGATAGATACATGTTGAAAACAAACCCCAAAACCTCCTTGGTTATGTAAATGAGAAGGTTGTCCCATTCCATCAGACGTCGGAGCAGAGATAAAGTTATGATTTCTCCCCTAAAATAATCATTGTAAAGGGAAAGTTGATCTTGGTGCTCCTTTGTATTTACTGTGGGGTGTATCATAGCATTATTTAAAAGCAAAACAGGCCTGACGTGCTCTCTGAGGGACTGCAAAAGGATAGGACAGTGATCACATAGCCATCCAAATGTTAGTGTCCGTCTACCACAGTAGCTGCTGATGCTCTTGCAGCCCAGAAAGCCAACCATATCCTGGGCTGCATCAAAAGAAGCACGGCCAGCAGGTTAAAGGAGGTGATTCTACCCCTCTACTCCACTCTCGTGAAACCCACCTTGAGTACTGTGTACAGCTTTGGAGTCCTCAGTACAGGAGAGAAATGGACCTGTTGGAGTGGGTCCAGCGGAGGGCCACGAAGATGATCAGGGGGCTGGAGCACCTCTCCTGTGAGGACAGGCTGAGAGAGTTGGGGTTGTTCAGCCTGGAGAAGAGAAGACTCTGGGGAGACCTTATAGCAGCCTTCCAGTACCTAAAAGGGCCCTACAGGAAGGATGTGGAGGGACTCGTTATCAGGGAGTGTAATGATAGGACATGGAGTAACAGTTTCAAACTGAAGGAGGGTAGATTTAGATTAGATATTAGGAAGAAATTCTCTACTGTGAGGGCGGTGAGGCACTGGGAACAGGTTGCCGAGAGAGGTTGTGGATGCCCCATCCCTGGAAGTGTTCAAGGCCAGGCTGGATGGGGCTTTGAGCAGCCTGGTCCAGTGGGAGGTGTCCCTGCCCATGGCAGGGGGGTTGGAACTAGATGATCTGTAAGGTCCCTTCCAACCCAAACCAGTCAATGATTCTATGATTCTTTCTCTTCCTTGACTGGGACGAGTGAACGATCAATACTGTCCTGGTGTCTTCATCTACACCAGGATATTAACCCCTCTCAGGATGCGGGCAGGGGAATTAATAGCCATCTATACTGTTGTTAAATGGATTGCAGCACAAGTTTTGTTTGGGCCAAGTAGCACTTCCCTGAATTATTCTTGGGAATGACTCAGAAGTTGGTAAAGCCTGTTGACAGTTCCAAACAGGCAATCTGGATGCAGGCATCCTGTTTTGCAGGCTCAGAAAGTGTAATAATAATGTGCCAGATGGCCTCAGTTCCGTTCAGTTTTAGTGTATAGTGTAGTCAGCACGTCTCCTTATCCTGATCGAGTGACTCACATATATGTGAAGTCCCTGGAAGTGCAGCATGGAGTCCAGTGAAACACAGTCTTCTGGGGTTTTGAGTAGAAGAGACTTGGGTTTTTTTCAGATTTGGAGATCACCCTTACTCCCTTGAATACTTGTAGTACAGAAACAAACATGGAATTAGTGAATTCTGGGACAATTTAAGTATTAAACTCTCTTCCATTGCTTCCAGTAAATAATCTTTTAGACAAATAACAGCAGACAATCTCCTTTAGCTGCACATTGAACGAGTATTGTAGTAAAGTAAACTTTTCCTTTGATATGGCATCAGCCTCACAGATGGCTTCATTGTTCAAATAGCCACAATACTAATTTGTCTGTCAAGACTGTGATAAAACTGAGGAGGATGAAAATACCTTCCGGTGTTCCATATGCTGTTCTGAGCTTAGGGTTAAAATAGACAACCACAACCAAAGTGGACAGAATGTCACGTTACATAAAAACATTACAAAGAACTAGTGGGTTTCTTCTTTCTTTTGTCTTATTTTTTACCACATTGGTGGTGTTGGAGTCCCAAAAGAATTGCAGAAATGGAGAACACATGGAAATTGTTTAAATGTGTCTGTCTGCCAGTGTCAGTTATAGCCACAGTCTCATAAGAGCTAGATGAGAATCAGGTGTCACCTCCAAATCCAGATGGTCCTGAGAGTTAATCCTCTGCAGAGTATGTTTTGGTTGGACGATTACTGAACATATGAACTATAAATTGGGCTAATACAGAATTCAGTGGTGTGGGGGTTATTTTTTGGGTGGACTCCGAAATGCCAGTTGTGCAAAATGAGTTTGAGGGTAAGTTTTAAGAAAAAGAAGGAAACTTGTAACTACCAGATAGGAAACCTTCATTAAGAATACTTGAGATCTAATGCAAATCAAATTCATGCTCAAGGACCAAAGTGATTCAGAAATTTCAAGGGAATTTTACACCAAATGTTTCAGAGGAAAAGTCTTGAGAAATTTGTCCACTCTCACTTGTTGCCATTCCCCAGTTCCTTACAATTTTATTACTTAGTAAATAATTTTTATGGGTTTCACTCTAATCAGTCTCATTGCTCTCCCAGGAACAACCACAGGTCTTCTTCAGAAGATCAAACCAGCATGCCTCTAGTTGTGGTTTTTACTTATTCTTTCAGCTTTTTTTTTGATTAAAACATGAAATTGAACAAAACTGCTGCCTACGTTTAGCTGCATGGCTACATTTTAAAACGAGACATCTGTGCAAGCAGTTAGCTTGCCTGGAATCTGAAGTTCAGAGCCAGGATTACACTTGTGTGTGCAGTAGGGTGCTGAACTGTATGGGCCAGCTGCTGTCAGCCACTTTACAGTGCTGGGAGTGGGTATGTAGTTACAGAAAGGGTTAAGCCAGTTTATTTGCTAGCGTGAAGCTCTATACTTATTTGGCTGTGGTGCTTTCAGGACTTTTAACTATTCTCTCCATACTTCGCTCTGTTTTGTGAATGTACAAGTGTGTTTGAAACTCTTCATACCCTGCTCCACAGAACGATGGAGATGAGCCCTAACTCGGGTTTGAAATTCCTTCTCTATGTCTGGATCATTTCTGTGCTGCCTCAAAGTTAATATAATAAAAGGCTCTCACCTGTCTTTTCAAGGAACTATTTGCTTTCACAAATGCATGCACACATTTGCTTAGTTTCTATGGCATATATAAGATAATAGCTGTGTGTAAATAATAATCTTGCTCCTCCAGAGTGGTCTCAGGAATTTTTATTTTCAAAAGCTCTGACATTTGGGGTTTAATCTTTTTGTTTTCTTTTTCTGATTCGTATATTTGATTAAAGGAATATCATGTAATTTTGTCACTCATTTTATTTTAATGCAGAATGGAAACAAAGCATTTCTAACAAGCATGACACTGTTTTAATTTAGGCTTGCAGTGGATTTAAGTCACTTTTTTTCTCTAGACCCCTGCTTCCTTATCCCATCAGTGCAGCAGGAATTTTAGCAGAGTGCTCACACGTGATGAACGTACAGGGACATCAGCTTGGCATGATTCAAGCTTAAGGGCTTTTGAAGGAGCTTTTAAGGCTTCTGATGTCAAAACTGACTAATAAAAAAACAACAACGACAACAACAAAAAACACCAAAAGGATGGATTTGCATGATGGACCACAGATCCTTTTTCTAGAAATATCACATTTTGTCAGCTAAAAAATATGTGCTAAAATATGTACTTAACATGACTGAGATTCCAGAAGTTCTGAAAATGCCACTGCATTTTACTGAGAGAAAAAGTTTAGTGAAAAAAAAAAATAATTAATCTTGTGTTTATTTACCCTCCAAAATTCTCCTTTTCTGATTATTTAGGATGCCACAAGTAACATGATGTCAAATTGCATATGTACGGTTTTGCTATTCTTTCCTTAGTTGTTTCTCCTTCTCCTCCTGTTTGTGCAAGAGTCCTTTTACCAGATACTTGTTCTAACTACCGTGCAAAGAACTTATCTTAGAGAAGGCAGGTGTCATTAAGAAACTTTAGATCACGTTTTCATAATGTGGTTCATTTTGGTATCTGAACTTGTTTTCTTCTTGCTGCTCTTCATACTTACTCCCACACTGCAGTTACCCAGCATCTCAGCTGCACAGTCATCTATATATTTTTCCCCCTCAAGCTGGGTTGTTAAGCGCTACAGCTTCAGCATCCTGCCAAACATGCATTTACACGTGTGTTTGAAGGATATTTTTGCTTTCAAAGCCAGATCAGTTCTCTGCACTTATTCATAGATCATTTTTGTAAACCACTATAAGAACCAAGAGGACAGCACAAGGTAGCACTGAAAATAGCAACGTTAATTCATGTTGCTGGTGAACAACAGGGTTTGGTGTTTTAAAGAGCACTGTTGTCCGCCTCACCTTGGCTGGTTAAATAGAAAATCTGTGTTGCATGCTGTGAGACACTGATGTATGAAAACAATTAATTTGGGCATCCTTTCTTCCCTGTGAAGTCACCTGAGTCATGAAAGCTTACAAACCCTCACTTCACTAAACTCACAGTAAAATTGGAATTTTCATTGAAGTTACGTTAACTTTCACAGACTATAGCTGTGGAGTGCAAAATACTTCTCTGTTTCATTTAGGTCCATCAAATGCTGCACATAGAAATGTATGTTACCTGAGGACCTTGCAGGTAGCAAGCTATATATGAATCTCCTATAGCTAAAGCTTTTGAGATAGCAGATTCTTCTCCTGCCTTTATACTGCTGTTTTTCCATATTGCCAAAGCAGGGAGTAAGTTATTTGGCACCATTGTTGAAATAGGAGCCTGGAAATGCTAACCAGACAAAAGCCTTCATAATTCAAATAACTCTCTGATGACATTTTTAAGAACAAATGGGGACAAAATTGAAAAAGGCACTGCTGCATATCTGTTATCACAAGGATTTCTAGCAGCAGCAACAAAATTAAGTATTGAATTAGGAGAGGAAAAAAAAACCTTTCACCATTCCTGCAGGAAACTGGAAGGACAAAGACTGCAGGGGCTTGAGAACTGCAATGCTGTCATCCATAATTATTAACCATATGTGCTCCTGGCATGGTTTTAACCTAAGTCCAAGACAATTCTTTGTGTTGATCAGGGAACAGGACAGGACAGAGCCTTTTTTCCAGACACCATAAGAAAAAGTTAGTTACATGGCTATGGCTTTTGCAGTGCCACTTGTCTTCAGGACCTAAGTACAAGCCCTAATTCCTTCTATTTTCAATTACAAGTATAGACAAGAGCCTTGTATGTCATACTGAATACCTGTTAAAAGGTTGTCTCATATTTGTCTGTAGGCAACATAAACTTTGAAGTCTCGAGTGGCAATGGAACGCCACTTATCAAAATGTTAAGGGCAGGAGAAGAGTAGTGGAAAGCTTTGTTAAAAGCCACCATAGCGGCAGAAGTGGGGAGTGCCTAAACCTGAGAAGATAGCACTCCTGTTTCTGGGGCAATTTGTTCTCAGGGCTTTTCTGTAATCTTGACAAACAGTAAATCAGAGTCTAGGAAAGAAAGAAACAAGAAAACGGCAATAAGTGTTTTTTGAAGGAATGTTGCCTTATTTAGTAATAAGGAGTTGCAGATACGATGGGAAGCTGGTGGTAGCTGAAGACAGGTCTCTACTAATTCAACAGTAGTGTATCTGTTCCTGAAGCTGATTTTTTCCAAATTTAATCTGCCATTACTTCCTTTCTTTTCTGTCTGTCAGTCCCATAAAGTTTTCCCTGACCTGTAAGTATTTAGCCTTAATAACAGAAAAGTGGTACATACAAGGTGTTCCACAGTTTGTATGTGTCAAATAATACATGGCATTGGATACCTTTCATTAAGCTTTATCTGTTCAGAATTAAAGAATCTTTCTTTAGCATATTTTGCTGAAAGATAAAGCATTTTGATTATATTTAATAAACATAATTTCAAGTGCATCTAGGATATTTGTATACAATATGATTACAACTTTATAACTTAAAGAAGAGTAAGTTCATGCCTTATTCTGTTAAAATTATTGTCCTTACCTAGTATAGCAGGTCTTACTAGTTCAAAGTCCAATTTGATTTAGTTGTAACAATAATTGCAGAAAATGTTGGGAGCAATAGAGAGCATATCTGTTTGTGAAACCTGTCTCCGAGAGAGTTTTTATTCACAGTTCATCTGTACAGTTACAATATGTGTTCAGTTGTCCTGCTGTCATTAAGTGTAAGCTTGTTCTCTTGTCTTAGTAATATAATTCTCAATATGGGTCAGACGGACTCTTGTTTCAAGGAGTTTCCAAGAAAAACGAGTATTAGGAAAAAATAGGCTTCAGATTTCTAGATGTGTAAACTTGGTGTATACTTGGGTAAGATATATGTAAATCTTTTCATGCTCCACTGCTTTTTTAATAGTAGCAAGAATATAAAAATCTTGGTTGTGCAATATATTTTGTTTAATCATATAAGTATATCAAGATAATAGTATCTTGGTACATTCGTCTTCCATCTTGAAGTAAGCTTTTCCACATAAAATCAGAAGTCAATTAGCTTTGTCATTCTGTGTCAAAATCAGTTTTCAGTGTCTCAATGAAATGTCAAACCCAAACGTCTGTGTTGGCAAGCCGACAGGATAGGAGGTGTGCAAGTGGGTCTCTAAGACCTTTTGTTTCCAGCTATGTCAGCCAGATGAGGAAGCTTCTGCATTCCTTGATCAGACTCCTTAAGACACGGGGAGCTGTTTTTATTTAAAATTGTTTTGTAAATTAAGGTCACCTTCAGACTAATCATTCTCCCCCCAGTTTCCTCTCTCCATATGACTGTATGGAAACTTCCACACAGTTTCACATCTTGCTTAGAATGCTGCTTGTTTTCAACCTGCTTGTAATTATGATTCGTTCATGCACTTTCATTTTTGTCCCAACCCTGCCTTCAGCTTCTTACGACCTGCTGTTTGCCTTCCAGTGTCTTCATAGTGACTGCATTTTAATCTTCATTTCTCAGATTAAAGCTGTAAAAATCTTCCAATATCCTCTTAAAAGCTCTCCAGCCCCTTAATCACTTTAGTAGTCCCGCTCTGCATTTGCCTCAGACTGAGCTACTCTTGTTTGAACACAGGTGATCAGATTTGTATGCAGGCCTCCAGATAAGGTCTTGGCAGCTTCTTATACTTATCTTTCTGTTTGATAAGTACCTTGTTTAACACACAGAGATATTGTCATTTTTATCTTCATATCCTATGGGCTTTCAAGCACCGGACGGATTTGATTTTTATGAGTTGAGTTTAGGTCTTTTGTCTAATGGGATCCCCAAAAGTGGTCTGGTTAAAAAGGTATTTGTTTGGTTTTATTTGTTATCACACATGAGGTGGTGAGCTAGAGGTAGTCTTCTGATTACATGTTTTATGTTGACAGTTTGGAAGTAACGCTGTGGAAGGATAGTTGAGAAAACAGTAGTTCTTTCATTGCCAAAAGGTCGTCATGATCTTTCTCAGAATGAGAAGGGCAGATATTGCACATACGTGTGATGACTGTACTGACAAACTGAAAGACAGACCTTAGAACACACTGAACTTTTTAGAGGAGGTGGAAAAGCATGACTTTGATGTCTTTAAGAATATGACTAATGACTTTTGATCTCTGGTAGCTGGCAAAGTTTCCGTTTATAAATTTTGCACAGCCTCAAATGCTTTTTATAGCCTCAGCCTGGAATGTCATGCTCTGCTCATTCTTCTGTTTCAAGAAGAGAGAACTAAAATCTAGAAATATTGGTCACCGATCTCAGCTCATCTAGGAAAATGTGTAGTACTTCTGAGGCAAAACAAGTACGAGGAAATAGAAAGTTTTAGCTTTAACTTCAGTTTGCCTTTGCACTTCAGAGTTTTCTAGCATTGTTTGTACAATATTGACTTTTATCATCTTACAACCAATGGCAAGACATTTATTACATACTTTATAATAAAAGTGAACACACTAAAAATAAAATCCATCAATCTTTTGTTATTACCTGCTCAAGAAAATTAAAATATCAATCTCAATGTGGGAGATGTACTAGAGTATTAAAGTTGCTGCATACTCCCAAATGATTTTCATAGCTGTGCAATCCAATACAATTTTGCACGTCCTTAGAGAAAGACAGACACAGTTGGGTAAATACTTGTAAAACAAGAAAGCTGTAGCTTTCAAAAGCGGTGTGATCCAAGTATTTTATCTGGAAAATATTGCAATGATTTATGAGTGCACAAATGCAGAAATGAACACGTAACAGGGAACAGATTTCAGTGAGTGAGCTCTTCCTTCCCCTAGAGTAAACCAAATAAATCCTTGGATTCTATGAAAATACAGGTTTCTACTTGCTCAGCTGAAAATAATAAATGTAACAGCTTTATTTCTGTAAGCCAATAAGGCTGTGGGGTTTTGTATGTTTAGTTGTTTTTTTTAAGAAAAAAAATCTCAAGTAGGCCTAACAAAGAGAGTCTGAACAAAAATGTTGCCAGCAGATAAATAGTGGGCCACGTTTGATGCTTCAGAATGTACGTTTCTGTGCCATGTAGGTTCTTGAATGCTGCATTTGGCACCTTGAAGTGTAAATATGGCTTAATTATCAGATATTCCATGAACTTGCACTTTGTATGTTTTGGTTTCTGTGAGTGAACTCTTCCTTCCCCTAGAGTAAACCAAATTGAAATCCATTAATATTTGATGAAATAATTTTTAAGAAGGATGTAAATATCCCATGTTAGATAACTTACAGACTAAAGCTTTCAAGATTAGTTGTGTGTCTGCGTGGGTGTGTGTAACATGTGTAGCTCTGTGGTGGGCAAAAATTTTTTTTTTTTTTTTTAATGCCACAAATAGATTAATAGTCAGCTTAGATTGATGCCTTGTGTGAGATTTGCATTTTGACATATCAGCTGCTGGAAGAGGTTTTGGAGAAATCCTGGGATCTTTTATTAAGAAACTGGAGGCATTCAAACTGAAGATTTCCTGTTCTGATGTAAAGTGCATGTGTGTGTATGTACATATAATATGTATACACTAAAATAAATAGACTAAAAATTGAGTGTTCACAGAAGCGTTTATTAAATTTCACAACAAAACTATTATATAGAGTAAAAATTAATTTAGTTATAGTATCAATGGAGAGTAATTGTTGAATTACACTTCCTGTGGGAGGTATTTCTTTTAGCTATTATTTTTCTTATTATGTGGTATCATCTTACCTTTGTTAGACCAGGGGCTTTTTAAATATCAGAATTTAAACATAAAATTATTTTATTTTTATTATTTATATAGAATCCAGGGCTGTGGACCAATACTCTGTATTACATTAGATATTACGATTTTGTCTGTGCTTGCATAATCTGTGTTCCAGAAGCATGTAATCAAAGTCAAGAGTAAACTTGAAGCTCGGGATCATAAAAATTAGGAAAAAGGTTATAATCAGATTAACTAGCACTAGCTGACAGTGATTCTAAAGGCACTTGTTTGTCAGCAAACTAGTTGAAGATAGCAACATAGATGTATTTAAATTGGGAAGGGTCTCTAGTGTTTGATTAACGCCCACTCACCTCCACGAAAGAAGGGCCAAGTTAGATGAGGTTGCATAGAGCCTTGTCCTGTCACAGTTTGGACATTTCCAAGGACAGAATTCATAATCTCTCTGGGCAATTTCCTTCAGTCCTTGTCTGCTCTCAAGTTCGAAAAAACCCCAAACATTCCAAGTTTTAAATGCAGTCTCCTTTGTTGCAACTTGCATCCATTGCATCTCATCTTGTCTCTGTGCGCTTTCAAGAAAAGTCTTCTGTACCCTCTCCCATTAGGTATATGGAGACAGGATTAAGATTCCCCCTTTCCAAACCAGTCTTTTATTCAAGCTGAACAGCCCAGCTCCCTCAGCCTCCCATCACAGGACAAGTGCTCCAGATCCTGACCATTGTGGTGGCCCTCCACTGAACTTGATCTGGTATGTTATTGTTCTCCTTGTACTGGAATGCCCCAAATGGGACACAGTACCTAAGCAATGGACTCACAAGCACAAAGTAGTGGGTAAGAATAATTTCCCTTCGTCTGCTGGCTGCTCTTTTACACTTCTACAGCTTGGGGTGCAGTTGTGTGTCTTTGCTGCCAGAGCACATTGCTGCCAGGTACCTTTCTGCCAAACTGCTTCCCATCCAGCTGGTGCCATACTGTACACTTGCATGGCGTTACACTGTCCTGGGGGCAAAACTTTTCATTGCCTTAGTTGAATTTCATGATATTTGTGTCACGATATTTCAAGGGGATCTCGACAGCCTGGAAAATAGCAGTCCTGCCCTTCAGTGTATGGACTGGTCCCTGGTCTAATGTCATCCTGAACTTGAGGAGAGTTCATTCCATCTCCCTTTGCAATAAAATGTATTAAAGAATATCAGCTCCATTATGAACCCTTGAGGAATCAACTAGCAATGAACTGTCAGCTGAGCTGTTTACTGGTGGTCACGACACTCTGAACCTTGCAGTCCAGCCAGTTTTCCCCCCTCATTACAGTCCAGTTATCCATTTCACGCTCCACTGGATCTGTTACAAGGCTACTATGGAGGCCCTTGTCAAAGGCTTTGCTGATGTCATGGTAAACAACATCCACTGCTCTCCCCATGTCATCTAAGCCAGTCATCTCTTTACATAAGGCAATCAGATTGGTCAGGCAGGATTCACCCTTAGTGACTCCATGTTGGCTCTTCCAGCCTTCTGTTGAGCTGGAAGTTAAAAATTGGAAAAGATACTCACTTTGCTGGAGGCCTATCGCCGCTGAAGTACAAAAGGGGTCATTACTGGGCCCAATAACATTTAACATCTTCATTAATGACCTGGACAACAGACTGCATGTTCAGCAAGTTTCCAGGTAATACAAAACTTGGAGGACTGGCTGATATACCAGATGTTTGGGCTGCCGTTCAAAGGGATCTTGACAGGATGGAGAAACAGGCAAACAGAAATCTCATAGAGCTCAATGAAGAGAAATGCAAAGTCTTGCACCTGGGAATGAATAACCTCAGACACCAGTAATGCGTGGGGCTGACCAGCCAGAAGGCAGTTCTGCAGAGAAGAACCTGGGGATTCTAGTGGGCAGCTTGTTGACCGTGAGTCAGCAATATGCCTTTGTGGCAAAGAAGACCAATAGCTCTCTGGGTTGCATTATGCAGAGTGCTGCCATCAGGTTAAGGGAGATGATTGTTCACTTGTTCTCAGCACTGGTGAGACCACACCTGAAATGGTGTGTCCAGTTCCGGGCTCCCTAGTACAAGAGAGACACATGGACATGCTGAAGCGAGGCCAGCAAAGGGCTACAAAGATGGTTAAGGGCTTGGCACATCTGACCTGAGGAGAGACAGAGATCTGGGATTGTTCAGCCTGGAGAAGAGAAGGCTCAGGGGAATCTTTTTGAGGTGTGTAAATTCCCTTGTGGAGAGGGATAAAGATGATGTAGCCAGTCTGTTGCCAGTGGTGGCCACTGGCAGAATGAGAGGCAATGGACACAAAATGAAATACAGAAAATTCTGTTTAAACATAAGAAAAAGCTTTTTTGAATTATTTTTTAAAATTTATTTATCAATTTCTTCTGTGAGGTTGATCAAACACTGCAAAAGGTTGCGCAGAGAGCCTGTAGAGTCTCCATCTTTGATATTTGAATAGACATGGCCTGGGTAACCTGCTCTAGCTTCTTCATCCTTTTTGCTTTCCAAAAAGTGTTATATCCATGAAGGCAGGTTGGTAGGCCATGTTGGTTTTGAGAACAAAGAATTTTGCAAAGGGTAGGACAGTGCAGTTTCTGTCATAGTAGTGTCCTCTAACAAATGACCTACATGCATCTACAGTGTTCTATACTAATGTGGATATCAGCGCGGGTAGATCAATTAACTATTCATTGTACATAGCTCTTGGAAATAGAAAGGACAAAGTTGTTTAATCAATTGACAGTGAAATATTACATGCTTTTCAATTGATTCAATATTTGGAATTATTTTAAAAAGGTCAAAATGTACTGTAATAGAGTGTAATGTAAGACATTAGAAACTTTAAAAAAATCAAATATATTGATTTTGTAGTCTTTTTCTAGGTAGAAATGGCAAGTACAGTTCTACAGAATTCTTTAGAAGTAGTTTTTCAAAGAAAATTTAATTACTTACACCTTAGAAAAAAGCATTATATTATTTCCAGAACAGATTTATTAAACAAAATACATTTATATGTGTGTATATATATATATATGTAGAAGTGTCTTTCCAAGTCCACCTTTTGTTCAGTACAGCACTTTCAGTCTGGTAGATTGAAAGGCTATTCAAATCTTTTTCCCTGAGTTCCTTTTCAAACGAAGCTTCTTTTCTGAATTGGAGCAGAAACTAGTTTCCGTGCCATTCTTGCAAGAAAATCTAGCATTTTTTCCTCTCCTATTTGTTAGTATATTTTGTTCTGCTTTCATAACAAGTGTAGTTATTACCCTCCTCAAAAATTATTTTCTTCTTCTGTGACTCTGGAAATACAGTTGTATGTATATCTTCTATTTGTGCATGAAACTGCAAAGTACAACACTTACTGTAATCATGTGGACAGAGTATCATGGGCTGTGCATCACGCCTATTAAACATCTTGACGTATGCCCTGAAATTTTCTGTAACCCTGATTTTCTCCACAGAGCTTCTGAAATTTCTCCCAGTGTTGTAATTCCAAAGCTGTCAACCATATCCAGGGACTCTCTGTCTTCCTCCTAACTTAACGCTTTTTCCGTTGTGTGTGTGTGGTTTTGCCTGTGTAACGGTAGGAAATACATAGGGGGCTGTAATAGAGGTACTGTGGGACAGCAGATTAGGCAAGTTTGCATTTGGCTGAACTTAGGTGCAACCCAGAAAACTTTTCCAGTTGTTTCAAGAAGAAAAGAGAAAAGAACAAATAACATGTATCCTTGTAAATTCTTGTAGAGCTATCAAAATAAGTGAAGGGAAAACATGCACTTTGCTCCTTCCTTTCCTCTTTCACTCCCTATTTTTCTTAATTTGAATCAGGATGCCTTCTGCATTGTTGCTGTCAACTTCCAACTACCGTGTGTGTCACTGGCCTATAAAAGCTGAGCAACTGAGTCGCAGAAGGGTGAAACCATTATCTTTAACTGACATAAGCAGCGTGAGCTTTTTGCTATTAAGGCCTCTAGGCGATCTTTGCAATCTAGTTTATGATTGTGACACATCTGAGGGAAAGAGATAGTTCTCCTGAAGTCATTGTCAGATTGAGCTTCTGATTAGTACTTTCAGCGAAGATTGATAAGTTAATTTTCATAATTTTATAATTGATTTCAAATCTAGATGCCTTATTCATATAAAAATTAATGGGAGTTGGGCTGCCAGAGACCTCAAAACCTTCAGAATTTATTATAAAGTATCTTTTTTTTAAGTTGACCTTTTAAACCAAGGTACAAAATACCATCTTGCCAAAAGAAGACATTACATTGCCAATAGTTGTCATAATGTCGTGATGGATTTGAAGTAAACATGGGGAAAATGTATAGAAGTGTGCTTTCAAGTGGTCTGTGTTGCAAATAAATGTGGACTTTAGCTTCAGAAAGAGTATTGAAAAGGGTGTGTAAATAAATAATCAGATACAGGCCATCTGAGAATTTGTTAAATATGAGTTTATTTAACAATCTTTAATTGCTTATTCACATGTTGTCAAAAATGGTGGCATTTCTGTACTACGTTTTACAGTCCTGCTGTGGTGTAGACTTTTGCCACGGTTATGTTTTAGCATATAGATTATGATGTTTTGAATAATTTTCTAAAAAATAAATATATAACATATGAATTGTTAATTTAAACAGTGAGTTAAAACTTTTGGCATTTTATCTAATTAATAAATTGCATTATAGATTTTGATCATGTGCATTTGTCAAGCAGTTCTGCAATCTAGGAAGATGCAGGTACTGTATGAGGAAGGCCTATCTTTTAGCTTTAATTTCATGAATAAATCTAACTGAACAGTGCTCCAGGTTGATCTGTGCTAGGAAGTGAAGTCCACACAGGTTCTTGGGTCTGTTGTAATGGTGGAGATAGACTCTTGAGGAGAAAATCTTAGGAGTTGTATCTGATTTGCTATCCCATTGTACATATTTTTGCTTTTCAAATACTAAGACTAAACAGATTCCTTTCCAAACACTAATTTTTATTTTTTTTTTCAAACCCTGGATATACTTGCATGAATTAAAATGAGATAGAGCATGCTATCTGAGAACACTCTAATGTTAGGTCAATACAAAAACTATAAAAAATCCATTACCTGCAGTACTTTGGTGTAGTATAGTTTATAATTGCTCTCAATAAACAGTGAACATCAAATTATTTCATGAATCAAGCACCTTGATAATGAAAGATGTAGTGACACTGATGATTCTACAAGCTTCCTCCAGGAAGTGACTGCAGATTCTCAGTCCTATTGACAGTAGACCTCAGCAACACTACAGAAAAACATGGATCATTTACTGAAAAGTTGGCAATGAAGTTAAAGCTTGATGGACATTTATAACCTTTGCATGTGATAACTTTGGTCAGCTAGAACTCTCATAATCCGAAGATTAAACTATTTTGGTTACTATTAGGAACCTTCAAAGGATAATTCATTTTAGGTCAAGACTAGAAGCAGTAAAGTCTGTGCAGATGAAATTGTGCAGCTACCTCAATATACTTCAATCAAGGCTTTAGAAAAGCACATAAATAATGTAGTTGAATGCTTGATCTTGACAAGTGGTGAAATCCTGTAGCTATTACATGTATTATTGAACATGGCTGTCATTCTCAGATCACTCATCTTTTACTGGTTTTTAGGAGGTTGCGGTAAAATGCGTGCCAGTTTCAGGATGCCAGGTCCCATTTTTTCTGGGGTTCTTGACGGATGTAGTTGTAAGAAGAGGCAGAAAAATATCGTACTGTAGGAAACCTTCTTTACACAGATAGAAGACTGATTTGCTGCAATACAGTTTCAACAGTTGGTCAGTGCCAGTTATGTATATGGTGGATGTAGATTCATAGTGATGTGTTTTCCTTGGCAATGCAGTTTATCTGAAATCATAGTATCTCTGAATAATGATTTTTTTTGTCCTGATAGCACACCCACTCATAAAAATAAGTGCTGAGTTTTGGATTGTATAAATATTGCTGCATACACCAGATCTTATGATGAAACTACTTCATATTACAGTGTTTTGTAAAAATGTTTTGATTTGAAAATAACAGAGGGATTTTTGTTTCAAGTGGAGGTATTCTCCTGTGTCAAAGCATGTAACAAATTTTTGTTTGACTTGTCTTGCAAAATTACCTGTATTAACCTACCATGACTAAAGCAGCAAAAAGGGGAAAAATTGCCAAGAGAGAGGTAGCGTTTTTAATAGTGCTGTAAAACATGTAATAGCATATAGCAATATATGCTGTATCATATAATGGATCATTGTTGCCAACATTTTGGAATGTAAGTTAGTACCTTTATTTTATTCCAATTATTCCAATGTTTTAAAATCACTTACTTTATATGTATTCTCATATATGTGAATCCAACACTGACTCTCTTTCCAATGTCAATGAGCACATACAAATAAATATCCTATTTTATTAGAACTGCTGAAACAGCACAAAAGAAGTCGGGTAGCATATTGTTTGCTTCTAGCTTTGGTAGATAACACATTCAGCAACCTTAAGTAGTTCCTGTAAAGCACAGAAATCTTAGATTTCTGATATGCAACACTGGTAAAACATTCATCTAACTCATCATTCATTAGAGTGTTATGTGGCTTTTGTTACCTTGTTAATATTTATAGAAAATTTGGGGATTTTTCTCATAAAAGAATGTTGCAAGTGAAGTATTCTCTCGTATAATTTTTTTAGCTTTATGTTTTTTGGCCTTTTTGAAATATTCCTATACAATTTGGGTTGTAACTTAAGTGTAATTATGATCATTTAAATGCCAGTGTGACTAACTGTTTGAGTAATGAATTAAGGGTGTGCATTCAATAATTGAACTTACATGGTATAATGGGGTTTAATTAGCATTGATATATTGATATAATGCTTTACAACACTCTGAGGATGTGCATGTATTGAGTAATTAATCCTCTCAACATGCAGGTTAGTGAGGTCAGTATGGTTGTGTTTATTCTGCAGATGGGTAGAGTAAGGAAAGAGAGAAGTATGGGGTGAAAGAATTTGTCCACGAAATATGCAGTTGCTGAAACAATACCTGAATTACATGTGAGCTTTGCAGACCACCATTTCTTTGATGAACATATTTATCTTTTGCGCTCTGTTCATGACATATTTCAGATTCCTTAACTTATTTGTTCTGCTCTAAAGGAAATTAAACAGTTTTAATTTGTACTACTTCAATGAAAGGAATGGAATGCCATTAATAACTTTCAAATTATAACAAGAACAAAACCAATTCCATTTTCCTCCTTCCCAACACACACTTTAGCTTTTCCTAGGTGGAGGAGTATCATCTTTAAACTGATAGCTAGTTAAGAGAATCTCTTCCAAATAACTAATGCTTAAAAAATTGCTTTCTGCAATAAAAAAGAAAATCGGTACTTCCATTCATATCAGCCCGATGTCACTGCTTAGTCATTGTTTCCTTCATATTTTCTGTTTCTATTAGCAAAGATTGACTTAATTTATTTTTTTAGAACCTGAATAGGTAGAAAATAAAACTTTTTAAATATAATTTAGACTTTAATTTACTGTCAGAGACCAGTTAATTGTTGGATTCTTTTAAATTGCTATTCTATCAACTAAAATGAAAACTGTACGTAAAATGCCTTATACTGCCTGGATCCATAATGATGATGTATGAATATTTTTGCAATATTTACAAAAAACAGAATTAAATAAAAACTTCTTTTTCTTCCTTCAAAGTTTTGGGAGAAACAGCAAGATTTATAGGATATTTTGTTTGAAAATAGTCCTTTGCTGAAGATCTGTTAAACCAAGAACTGAGTTTGTAATTAGCTTTGAAAGTGATGTTATAAACAGAAATCTTTTGCGAAACTGCACTCCATAGCCTAATTTTACCTTATTTTTATAAGGAATACTGTTTTAAAAGATAATAATAAACCAAATTATGTAATTAAAATTTTTTGAGAATTATTCATTACTTCATTCTGCAGATTTTAACTGTAACATTTGTTCTTCTTTCTTTTGACAGTATTACCTAGTCATACTTGTGGCAACCCAGGAGAAATACCTAAAGGAGTACTTCATGGAACAAGATTCAACATTGGAGATAAAATCCGATATAGTTGTATCTCTGGTTACATCCTAGAAGGCCACGCTATGTTGACATGTATTGTGAGTCCTGGAAATGGTGCATCATGGGATTTTCCGGTTCCTTTTTGCAGAGGTAAAAATGAAGATGACATACCTTTAAAATATTAAGACAATATTAAAACATCAGATTAAATAAATTTGAGATTTTTTTTTTAACTTTCTATATGTCAATGTACTAATGTACTGTCTAAAAATCCACACCATTTAAAACTGTAATCACAGTTCAGGAGCAATTACTCTCCAGAGTTTACATTCAGAGATTGATGTTACCTACTGATGTTTTTTCCTTTTAGTTTACATGGGGCACAGCTGTAGCAATTTGATGGCAGGACCTGGCAAATGCTTTTGTAAGTTTCTGCTTTTGGAAACTTTCTCCCAGGAAGGAGAAGCTTGAAATCTTTAACTGTATAATCTTTGAAGGGGAACCCCTGGTGGTCCAATCCTTTGAGTCCAACTCCTCCTCAGAGCATGGATAAGTTTAAAGTTATGTCAGGTTGTTCAGGGCTTTGCCCAGTTGAAATTTTAATTTCTCCATGGATGGAGATTCTAAAACCTCTCTGGAAACCTGTTCTAGTGTCTAGCTGCCCTCATTCTCATGTCCAATTTGAATTATCTTTTTACAGATTATGTCCATTTCCTCGTCTCCTCTTGTGGACCTATGAAAAGATTCTGGCTCCATCTTCCCTAAACTAAACAGTGTGGTTAGATTTTCTCATAGCCTCATCTTGTCCAGGCTGCAAAACTCCATTTTCCCCATTCTTTAGTCTCATACATCATGTTCTTCAGTATCTTATCCATTTTAGTGGCCCTTCTCTGGACTTGTTCTAGTCTGTCAATGTCAGTGTCTCTTTTGTACACTGGGGGACCCTAGGTTGGACCCTGGTACCTCTTTTGTACTGGGGGGACCCAGTATTCCAGATGAGGCCTCCTGAGCGTCAAGTAGATGAACTCTCTTTAAGTCTCTCTCTTTAGCTGCTGGTGATGTTCTTACTCATGCAACCCAATGTGAGGTAAGCCTTCAATGCTGCAAAAGTGCACCACTGACTCAGCTTGTGTTTCACCAGGACCTCAGGTCATTTTGTCAAAGCTGCCACCTAGCAATTTTTTTTTTTTTATGGGGATGATCCTGTTCCTAGTATAGGACTTTGCATTTCTGTTTTGGAATTTTATGAGATTGCTGTCATTCTTCTAGGTTGTCAAAGCCTGTCATCAAAACCTGTCTGGGCTGCCCTTCAGGGTGCCATCTGCAAACCTTGTCAGAATGCATTCAAACCCATACTCCAGACTCATGGTGAAGGTATTATACAAATTCAGCCCCAGTTTGAATCCCTGGGGAATACTGCAAGTCACTGTCCACTAGCTTGACTTTAAACAATTGACCTCTGCTGTCTGAGCCTGATGATCCAGTCAGTTTTCACTCACATATGCCACCCATCCAGTCCATACGCCCTCCATTTGACTACAAGGATATGTTGGGGAACTGTGTTCTGAAAACTTTGCTAAAGTCAAGCTAAATCTTTTCATCAAAGAAAGCAATCAGGTAACCAAGAATGATTTGCGTTTGCAAAAGGTGGCTGTTCCTGTTCACTGTTTTGTCCTTTGTGTGCTTGGGAATGGTTTTCAGAGACACTTCCACCATAATTTTCTGGAGGGCTAAGGTAAACTTCACAGATATATAGTTGCTAGGATCCTTGTTTTTTTTGATAATGAGAAATGAAAAATTATCTTTTTTTCCAGTCATTGATAATCACCCTTGATTGTCACAGTCTTTCAAAGAGGATACAGAGCAACCTCACACTGTGGCACACCAAGAACCCTTAGGTGCATACCGTTTAGTATCATGAACTTGCACATATCCTGTTTACTTCTGCAGTTCCTTGTATTGTTTCTCCTGTGCTGTGGCTACTACTTTGCTTCACAAAACTTGCCCATTTTATTGAGAATTGGGAGGCCTGAGTGGAACCTTTGCTAATGAAGAGACAAGCAAAGAGGACATTGAGTACCTCAGCCTTTTCTGTGTCTTCGTCACAAGGTCACTTACACCACTAAGCAGCACGCTACCATGTCCTTTATTTTTCTTTTGTTCTTGATATACGTACAGAATGGTTTCTAGAATGACTGCACTTCACATTCCTCACCAGTTTCATTCCATCTGAGCTATGGCCTTTCTCCTTCTATCCCTGCATTCCTGAGCAATGCTTCTATATTACTTTCATGTAGCTTGTCCCTGCCTTCACATTTTGCACACTGTTGGGGGCTTTTTGCATTTCAGTTAAAACACCTCAGTCAGGAATTCCCTGTTCGGCCCAGCAGCCTCTTGCTATGCCTACTTATTTATGTACATAAATAGATGCATCATTCCTGAGCTTTGAGGAAGCTGCCCTTGATGTCAAAGAAGCTCTCCTGGGCCCCTTAGCCCTTCAAGACATCAGCCCATGAAAGCCTGTCTACCACTTAACAAATAAGTTGAAATCTGCTCTGCTGAAGTCCAAGGGTTTATTCTACTACTTGCCTTCCTCACTTCAGCTCATGGTTATTGTAACCACAGGGGCTGTTGAATATCACTTATTTGAATGGTTCTTTGTTTCTACACCTAGTTGGTCTGTGCAGTGCCTGCATTAAAACAATTCTTCCCAGGGAATTCAGAAATCTAGTGGATTGCTTGCCTTCTGTCTGGTATGCTGCCATCCACACAGATGTTGGGATGGTTTAAGTCTCTTATGAGAACCAGAGCCTGTGGTTGTGAAACTTCTAGTTGTTTAAAAGTTTTGCCCACTTCTTGATCAGGTAGAATGTAGCAGATATTCACCATAATGACCTCTTTCTTGGCTTCCCCTTCTCATTCTAGCCCATAGGAGCTCAATGAGCTTGTTGCCTGTTGTACAGAAGAGCTCTGTTCATTCAAGATCCAACTTTTTGTAGAGTGAAGCCTCTGATTTTCTTCCTGCTTCTCCTAAGAGCCCATGTGGATAAGCAACAAAGGGTAGTTGTTGTCTTCTCTAGTAATTTGTAAAGGTTTCTTGTGACTAAAGGGTCTTATAATGTAATTCCTCACAGCAAAGAAGTATTTTATAAATTTCATACTCCAAAACAAATACAAGACTTAATAATCAAAAAACCAACAGCAATTTGGGTCATGTCTGTTGTTTGTGCTTGATTTCAAACAGTAGACAATGAAGATTTCTTTTCCTAGTGCTTCAAAAACAGGAAGAAACCAGAAAATTTCTAACCTTTCAGTTGTCTGATCTTGGATGGGGTTTTTTGGTCCTAATAAGAGGTAGTAAATAGGTTTCAGAAAAATACACGTCATAAATTCTACTTAAGCTCTTCTTACAGAAGTCTACTAAATATTTGTTCCCTTTCTGCAGATACTGCCCATTTTGGTAGTGTTTGCTGCATACAAATATCTCTAACAGTACTGAAATTTTGTTCATCATTTGTAACTCTGTGAATTTAACCTATTAATAAAAACTTAAGTGGGGTCCTTAACCCCGTGTAGAACTTACATGAAATCCAAAGAATTCTGTGTACTGTCTGTAAAGAAACGAGAACCATAACAGGAAAGTTACATAACAGTTAATGATTTATTTGAGATGAGCTATTGCCTCAGTGGATTTTTAGAGTTCGTATGGAATGTGGATTTGATGACGGATTTTAGACATTCCTTATTTTATTTCATTTTATCAGACTGGAACATATGCCGTGAGGTAGCCCTTTCCATTCACTATGTCTTCAAGCAAGAAATGTTCCTCTATTGTTTCTCTAAGAACCTTGGTCTTTTCCATGAAAGCACCTTTTGTTACAGCTTTGTTTCCAGATGGTATTCTTCTTTCTTGTCATTGTAAACTAATTTCATGGCATCCGTGCAAGATAATATAGCAGAGTTAAATTAAGCTACAGGGTTTATATACTAAAAAATCATAATAACCTTGTTCTCTGTGGTGTTTCCCTAGCTTTGCTGATGCTAGCAAATTGCTATTTTCTGCAATTTTGTTGCTTAACATTTTCAGAAGCATTAAGAAGCTGGTGTCCAGTAATTCATACATTGTCTAACTCTACAAATGTTGTTTCTGCTAGAAAAATTCCTAGTGAATTACTAAACCTCCAGGAAGATGTAGACAGCATTGACTCTTGTATCTGCCGTTGTGTTTCTCTGGCTACTGCTTAGTTTCAGAATGAACTCTGAACAGAAACTGAAGGTGCAGTCAATGTCATTTTTAGACACTTTAGATAATATGACTGGCAAGACATTTGCCTTATCTTTTTTTTTTTCTGTTTCCTTTCAATAAATTATGATTTTTTTGGTATGTGAAAATATGGCAATTGCCAAAGCAAAAAAGATAGAAAACAGTCCCCCCAAAACTGAAAACAGCTCGCAAAGAAAAGTTCAAAGGCAAATTCTGAAAGGATGAGGTAATTATTAAAACTTAGTCCTGTTTTTCCATATGGTAAATAAGAGCAGCCATGGACTTTTCTGCTCTTAGAAGCTAACCAAGAAGCTTACTATGAGTTCCTGAAAAAATTATATAGGTGGCTTACAAAAATTGACAGGGAGAACCAATGTCCCACCTAAATTCTATTCTTCTGGTTTTTGTCCTGAGGATTAAAAAGGTCTTCGTTGTCTCGATCTTAGCTACCATAGTAGTGTCACACAATACATTTGCCGCCTTTATCTTCGGGTTGAAATACTGTGCAGTACAAGTCTGAAACATTTTGAAAGTTAATTTCATTCTCTGCAGTAACTCCACTAATAGCTGATTTATGATATGTGACTACTTCTAAATGAACTTTGTATAATTAGGTTCTCAATTCTCAGTAATTTTGAGAATCCCGAGTTGATTATAGTTGCATGACTCTAGTTTTTTATGAAGCTAACATTAGGAATACAAATTGGATTAGTGATATTACAATGGTAAACTTTGTGTCAAAATGAAAGTAGCTGTGAGGGGAAGAACGTTTAATATGTTATCATTAAAAGGACACCCAGTTACTGGAGGGAAAATAAAGAAGGCAAACCAGTAGAGATTGTATGTCAGAAAGGTCCAAAAGGATCAAGTAATAATTAATCAGGTTCCAGAGGTTCCAGATTTAAGAAATGTTATTGGACAAATACTTTGGTGAAGAATATAATCAAGAAGGTATTCTTAGAATAGATCAAGGGAGAAAGGAAGAAGAGTTTATGATTCACTATAGAGTAAGATAAACTAAATACAGAGATTCAGAGCTGATATTTTAAAATCATCTAGCAAAGAGCAATTGATGTTTTTGGTGTCATCCATACTTTCTGAGGCAGCAAGTAATTCTCTGATGTAATATCTTCTCAGCCTCTCAGGTTCAGGCAGATAGGATTTTATAAGTTTAAGGAAGAGAAAAAGATGTCCTGATCCCGTCATTTATCCATGTTTATAAAAAAATTTAGAAAAAAAAAAAGGGAAAGAAAAAGAAAATTTCCCAACAATTCTGCTTATTGATATTGTATTACACGATAAAGTGAGAATATTTTCCCAAACCTAATTTTTAAAGTGACATGGCAGATTCCCACCTGAGCAATTTTGTTTGCTTTCAGAATAATCTGAATTGGTGCAATATTTACATTGAGATAAATTTGAATGAAACTTACTGTGACTGGTCAGATATGAAGTCAGAGAATTGTTTCAGGAAAAGCAGATAGGATATACTGTATAATTTCTTACACAGTAATGCAGGAGTGACTAGATCACTCCCAACGGAGATATGGACACAGCTACAAGTATTCTTTCTTATATATGTGTGTGTGTGTGTTTATAAGTATATATATTTACACATACATATATTTATGTTTATATATTCTTGTTCTAACACGTGTCAGTAGGGATGGACGGACCGGCAAAAAAATGAAAAGATGCCAAAAAAAGTTTCAAGCTGGATCTATGCAATAAGGTTCCTGGAAGACAGGAACAAGAAGTGAAAAATGAGACGAACAGTACAATAAAAACATAGTGAAGGTGCACAGAATGATATAATAAAGTCAAAGAATGAAAAAGAGGACTTCAGTCTGACCATTAGGAACATGAGCAAAGTTAACATTGGAGGAAGATATAATGATATACTAAAATTGAAAAACAAACCTTAGGGGCAGTCATAATCATAACTGCACATAGACTTCTGGGAATAACTGGATTAACTTTCCTAATTATTAAAAAAAATACACGTGAAATCTGCGATAGTCATTAATTTGCCTTTTCTCTTTTTTTGCTTCAAAATTAGGGCTTTACTATTAATTTGTTGTAGACTTATTTTAAGGGATCATTATCAGCATTAAAATGTATTCTCAAGTGAAGGATTACCATATCACTGGAAAACAGCTAAGGATACTTAATTGAAAAAAAAAAAAAAAAAGGAGAGTCTTTACAGGATATCCAGAAGACTGATCTTTTATTTCTGTGGGAGAAAGTATGAGATTACAGACTGTTGATTATTTTTTGAACTTCTTAATCTATCTATCCTCTCCTAAGACCAAGTTTTTGCATGAAAAAGGTGGCAGAGTTTGGGGTTTGATTTTAAGTTTGTTCAAGCACGTACTGTCAGTTAAAACCCAACATTTTCTGCCAGGTTAGCAAATATTTTGTCCATCACTATTTCTGTCTTACTTGAAATTTATAATTTTGTTGACGAATAGATTAGAATTCCTCTGGAGAGTGGATGGAGGAGGACTATGTCTTTGTAATCTAATAAACTGGTATGATAGAATAAATAAGAATTTTAAAAGGCTACTAAATTAAGCAAAATGTTTACAAGCCCCAGGAAGTACAAGACTATCCCATTGAGTCCAGTATTGTCAGGGTAGATAACTCTGGGACAACCCCACCAGACACTGGGGTCTGCTTATATTGAGCTTACTGAAATGTCAAAGCTAAAATGTTCAAAGTAATTCTACAGCTGCAATGGGCACCCACAGGTGCCTAAACAAATTGCAACAATTTATGTGTTTCTTAACTTGAAGTGAAAAATTTGACTTTTTAATATACATAAAATAGACACTATTTTCCTAAACCATAATAATTTCTGAAATTTTAACAAAATAAATCCCATTCCACTTAGAGAGCAATCCAAATTATTTTGAAGTGTCCTTTGAAAACCCTGGAGAGAGAAAGAAAATTCATCTTAGAAGCATGGTCTAATGAGTATTTAATTTATGTGAAGCTGATCAACAGCAAAAGAAGAAATTGAGAAAGGGAGGCAAACTGATTAGAGCATTTATATGGGATGCAGTACATCTGGATTCAAGTGATGATAGAAAAAAAACCCAAACAACCTTCTGACAAGTTTCTATTTTTTAAAACACAGGAAAGCAGCACAGGTGTTGGCTTTTACCTATTCAAAATAAAGTCTATCAAAACCTAAAATGTTAAAGAAGATTAGCAAGTGGAGGTTGGTATTTTGATGGTTGAAGACCTGGCTGCCACTTGGAACTAGATTAGATCAATGAGTTGTCTGACGAATGTGTAATGCTACACCATTGTAACGCTTAGCGATGTTTTTGGTCTTTATGAATCTGACAGTTTAGCAGCTTGACAGTTGGCATTGACATACAAAAAATTATTTTAAAACTTGGGATTGATATACTATGGCTTGGTTTTAGGTTTTTATCAGTAAGACATTTTAAAATGGTAATTTTAAAGTCGTATTTCAAAAAGTCATTTAACTGACTCCTCATATTAACCATTTGCAAAATATCCAAAACATATAACTAGGAAAGTGGTCATTCATGATTATTTCATAGATGCATTTACTGTACTGAATAATTTTATTAAACGAGGCACAATGATCTACTTTTTCTCAAAGGAACTACAGAAAAATGCCATTTAATAAAGAATTGAATAAATCATAGAATCATAGAATATCTCAAGTTGGAGGGGGCCCATAAGTTTCATCGAGTCCAATTCCCTGCTCCTCGCAGGAGTACCTAAAATGAAACCATATGACTAAGAGCATTGTCCAGACACTCCTTGAACTCTGACAGGCTTGGTGCCGTTACCACTTCCCTAAGCAGCATGTTCCAGTGATCAAACACCCTCTCAGTGAAGAACCTTTTCCTAATGTCTGATCTGAACTTTCCTTGAAGCAGCTTCATCCCATGTCCTTGTGTCCTTCTCCAAGCTGAATAAACCAAGTCACCTCAGCCGCTCCTCATAAGTTTTGCCCTTGAGACCTTTCACCATCTTCGTCACCCTCCTCTGGACACACTCTAATAGTCTGATGTCCTTCTTATATTGAGGCACCCAAAACTGCACACAGTACTCAAGGTTGGGCCGCACCAGTGCAGTGTGGAATGGGACAGTCACCTCCCCTGACCAGCTAGCTATGCTGTGCTTGATGCACCCCAGGACGTGGTTGGCCCTTTTGGCTGCCAGGGCACACTGTTGACTCATATTCCATCAACCCAAACCCCCAGATCTCTCTCCGCGGAGCTGCTCTCCAACCTCAATAAATAAAGAACTGTTTAATTGACATCTTTAATAAGGCATGCTAAATAATGTATGCCATGGTTCATCTCGAACCCTCCAAAGCTGCAGTTTTCTTTAATTGATAAGACTTACAAAATGTGACTTGAAATGACACTATGCTGTTTGATGACAATTTATAAAATATCACTCAGGTTTTCAATTGTGTCTCTTCTGTTGCTAGTGATTAAGAGGTAGGGAAATGACTACGAATGACATTACAAGAAAAAACTTTCTTACTATGAATTTTGTTCTTTAAATCACAGCTATGTTATTATCAGTTATTTTACAATAGTAATGTAGTAAAATGATTTTTCAAAATAGGACCTTTCAATATAAACTAAAGCCATTTAATAGCTAATTCTGATTATTTAAATTCAGATTCTAAATTAATTTTGAAAGGTTGGATGGGTTTTAAATGTTGGGATTTTTTTTTTTGTTATTATGCAATAAACTTTTTTCACTTGGATAAACGTTTTATTAGCTGTTGTATAAAAAAGGCATATAGAATACAGAACATTGCACTCTGGAAGGCATTTGTGTGGGAAGGAAAAGAAAGTCAGTAAAAATGATTGAATGTTCAGAAGATATCTACACCAATTTAAATAAGGAGGTTTTCTACGATACTGTTTCTGTTCTTACCCCATCCTTGGATATCTGTTTAGCAGGGCTTGCATCTCACTTGTAGCTAGATTTCATTTATGCAAAACACAGCTTACCAAAATTGTCAGATTGTTATTTTTGGTGAAATGACTCTTTCTAGTTTGAAGGAAAAGATTTTGCATTGACTGTCATGGTCCCTCAGTGATTCTTTTGATTTTTACATATATTAACTTGATGGATATGTTTATCTGGTTTATCTAAACTACACATCTATACAGTATCTATAGTTTTTGTCAAGTGGTGCCAGCCATATGTGTTTGCATGTGTACTTGATATAAGATGCATATTCTCTAAATTCAGAGCACTTAATTCCTGACTACTGAGAGATCCAAATGTTTGTAGCTTTATATTTCAAGTAGTCATTTATGCTGATACAAACAGCACTTTGTGCAGTTGCTTACAACTTGAAAATAATCATGAGTGTTTGGAATTAATTACTTTCACATTTTAAAATGCAATTTGTTAATCACTCAGAGCTTGAATTCATGAAGCCTGACGCACTATCTGTTATCAAATTACTCCAACCACAGTGATGCATTAAGATTCCCAAGCACTGTTCTAGCTCTTTGAAAAGCATAACATGGAGAAGGCCATGGCCAAGAAGGTCGATCAGTCCAAGGAGGCCAGCTAGCTCTAGGGCCAGCTGGTGAATCACAGCATATGTCTGGACAGTTCATGTCTCCTACCCTCTGAGCGGTGTGGCCACATCCTGCCCGCCTGTGCTCACTCTTAAGCAGTTTATCACGTAGCATTCAACAGTCTGGTTGCCTTAGCCTGGCTGCCACCTATGATGAAGGAAGTCCCCAACCCACAGGCTCCAAAGGAAAGATCAGCTGCTATTTGCCGTGGTCTTTCCCTAACACATCCACATCTGTCAGAGAGAAAGTACTGACTCTCTGGTCTGATTTAGGTTCTGTGGTCTTACCTGACTAATGTTCCCTTTCCATTTCTGAGCCAACCTAGAATCATAGAATCTTCATGGTTGGAAAGGACCTTTGAGATCATCGAGTCCAACCAAACAACCTACAATCTCTGCCACTAGAGCATGCCCTGAAGTGCCACATCTACACATTTCTTAAACACCTCTAGGGATGGTGACTCAACCACCTCCCTGGGCAGGCTGTTCCAGTGCCTGACCACTCTTCCAGTAAAGGAATTCTTCCTAATGTCTAATCTAAACCTCCCCTGCCGCAACTTCAGACCATTTCCTCTGGTCCTGTCCTTATTCACCTGGGAGAAGAGGCCAACACCCACCTCTCTCCAGCCTCCTTTCAGGTAGTTGTAGAGGGCAATGAGGTCTCCCCTCAGCCTCCTCTTCTCCAAGCTAAACATGCCCAGCTCCCTCAGCCTCTCCTCATGTGACCTGGTCTCCAGACCCCTCACCAGCCTGGTAGCTCTCCTCTGGACACGCTCCAGCACTTCAATGTCCCTCTTGTACAGAGGGGGGCCCAGAACTGAACACAGGACTCGAGGTGAGGCCTCACCAGTGCCGAGTACAGAGGCACCATTGCTTCCCTGCTCCTGCTGGCCACGCTAGTCCTGATACAAGCCAGAATGCTGTTGGCCTTCTTGGCCACCTGGGCACACTGCTGGCTCATGTTAAGCTGGCCGTCCACCAGCACCCTCAAGTTCTTTTCTGCTGGGCAGCTTTCCAGACACTCTTCCCCAAGCTCCAAGCCTGTGGCGTTGCTTGGGGTTGTTGTGACCAAAATGCAGGACCCAGCACTTTGAAACTTGGTTTCTTGCAAACCTCTTAGAAATGCTGTTCTGAATAGATTAAAAAGCTATGCATCCCTTTGGACAGATATCTGTAGTAGCCTGAGTTCTTTTGTCTTTCACTGGTAATTCACAGTGTATAAATTTAGATTTTTGCATGTGATTGCCAGAAATAGTCAACTACATAAGCCTTCCTTGTCAGCTGTAAGAGTCAGAGCTTTAGAGCTCAAAGCTTATTCAAGGTCTCTGCAGCAGAAACACTGAGTAGCATTGTAGTTACCACTAGCATGTTACTCAATGTCAGTATAAACCCAGTGGGAGGTGGTGTCGTTGAGAATGTTGTCATAACAAAATTTAGCAGCCCATCTTGCTGGTTACCCCAGTTGGGAAAAGCCTGCTTGCTGGCTTTCAAGAATACTTGTAGAACCTGTATGCATTATTAACTGGAACTCATACTCTTACATTTTGATTAAAAAAAAAACATTAAAAAAAAATCCCACACTTTGAAAAATATGAACAAGTAGAAAGCCTGTAAAAAAAGAGAAGGTGGAAATCATCAGGTTTTGGGGTTTGATGGTTCATTCAAACTTTGATACTGATCATGACCGCAGTGGAAATCAATAACTCAGTGCTAGTTTCTGTACTGAAGTATTGGCACAAGATGTATCAAGTTAATTTGTTTTTCTTTGCTGGGTTAGATGATGGTCTGAAATGAAGTGCTTGAAAGCTATACAGTTAAAAAAAAAAGGGGAAAAAAGGGTCATTCTAGATATTATTGGGTAACAAACCTTGATTTTCCTTTCTGATTTATTATGGTTTTACAATAATTTTTAATTATTGTAATCTTTGCATGTATTATGCACCAGAAATTTCAACTCTGACCCTCAGTTTTATCCATGAGTTCTTTAATTTTCACTTCCTTTCCCCTTTCATCCCTCAATGGCCCTTTCAATACACACTGTATAAAAAGCCAGGAATGCGGGGAGGAATCACAGAAATGGCCTGATTTCCGCAATAAAAAGAAATCTTTTAGGAGTGTAGATCTATTCCACCCCCAGATCTCCTTCATTTAAAAAAGAACACATAAATATCAGGGTCCAGAAAGTAAGATACGAAATTTATCAAAAACACCTGCCCTCCTCTGAGAAATTTGTCTGCCAAGAAATCATGAAACTCAGTAACGCTTTGGTAGCCAAGGTTAGGTTACATTTCTTTATGTCAGAATTTACTTTGCATATAGAAGAGTAAAGATAACTACCTCTTTGAATCTCTTCAGCAGCTTTCTCTCCTCTTTTCAGTCAAATTAATGGTCTACACAATACATAAATGTTAAAGAAATTATCCTGTTTCTGCCTTTCTCCCAATTCTTCCTTTTATTTCAGTTCCTTATTAGCTACTTATCCTCCTTTAATAGTCTCCTTTTTTTTTAATGTCCAGCCACACTATTCCTCTTCCTTTGATTCAAATGAATCCTTTTTCCTTCAAATCTTCCTTTAAAACTCACTTTCACTGACAGGCTTTCAACTGTGATTGAGAAGAGCAGCTTTACCCTTACCTCTCTCTGTTGTCTTAATTAGCTATTCAGTTATTATCCTAATTAGATTGTAAGTTCCTTGTGTCATGCACCTTGCCAAGATATTTGTTTTTAAATCTCCACGTGCGCTTATAGAATGCAAGTAAAACCTAATGATAATGGCAGTAAGTAAAGATGGTAAAATGGATAAAAATGAAATGCTTCTCTTCTGATCATTCACCTATGCAGAAATATTTTTAATTACTATTGCTGTAGCTTTCATGGCCACATTACAGCACACGAAAAGCCACTTGATGAATTTTTAATTTTTTATGCCAATGAATTGTATGGATGACATGTTTTATTGGTGGGGTTTTTTTAATTATATGTTTTAATACCCAATACTAATAATAATCAGAATATCTTTAAAGCTTTCAATGAAAACGTATGGGGCAAGGACAAGTACAAGAAGTCTGTTAAATCCATTGGCAACATATTAAGCAGCATTCCAGGCTTAGCAGGAAATTCCTATGCTCTGTATTTTTTGAAATTTGGTTCATAAACATTAAAAAATCTGTGTTATTAACTGATGATATGTGAACCTTGGAAGGTTCATCTGTCAACAAAACCTTCTGAATTTATTCGCCATCTGTAAGCATCCTGATTCAGAGCAAAAGACTTGAGAATGGCTAGTATGATTTTATTAATGGTTCCTAGTTTAGGACAGCATTTAAATCTATATTGTTTTTTATATAGTTTTTTATAGTTAAAAGGAATGAGAGAGATCTTAGAAAATAAATATTCAATGTTTTTTAATTTATAGCACAGAAAGGCTAACTGTATTTCTGTGATTCTCTGCCTGGTTCTCTGGTTCTTTCCTAGGCTGCCTCTGCGGACGCTCTCCTAGAACCAAAGTTCAGGTTCTCCAAATCAGCTCATACTGTGTCTCTGCCGATCTTATCCTTGTTTGTCCTGGCACTAAACTGTCATCAACAAGGAAAAGAAGTCAAAAAACCCACACCAAAAATATCTGCAGCTTAAATGCCAGAAAATGTTCTATTTTGTTTCTCTATGTACATGTATTTGTGGGTAATCTATGCACAGAAGGGAAGAGCTGGGTTTGCTATGGCAGAAACAAGGATGTTGCTTCACTTATTTATTGTGCAGCTCCACTAGTAATTGATATTCTGTTCATCAGCTGAAGGAGCTTGTGGAGGGACACTACGTGGGACAAGCGGAACTATTTCAAGTCCTCACTTCCCTTCCGAGTATGAAAATAATGCTGATTGCACCTGGACCATATTGGCTGAACCAGGAGATACCATTGCTTTGGTCTTTACTGATTTCCAGTTGGAGGAAGGGTATGACTTCTTAGAGATCAGTGGAACAGAAGCACCGTCAATATGGTAAGTCAGAGATCTTGTAAAGATCTTTTTCTCTTTTTCTTTGTTGGTGAGTATTTAAGACATTTAAAATATTTTCTACCTGTTAGTAATGATCATTTTGTTACTACATTTTCCTTTGGTCCCTTTTACTCTCCAGAATTACAAAAAAATATAGCAGTTTGCCTCTGCTTCTTTCCAAATCTTCATCCTTCCTCTTATTTTCCTCCATTTTGGAGAGTTATAATTCTAAGGTGTCTTAGCAGTGAGCATTTATTGATGTTACATATTTGATCTTGGTATGAGAACATTTCCTGATGTTGTGTCTTGAATGGCTTATCATGATATTGTACTCCAACAGTGAAAGCAGTGAGCAAAAATCAGCCTCACAGTAAAACAGGAATATATAGAGAGCAAATAGATGCCATCTTATTTTAAACAGGATATAATTCAGTCTTACTACATGTACTCATGTATGCATGTATTGTTATCTTATGTTGGCTGATGTTAAAGCTGTTTACTTAGCAATATTGAGGCTTAGTAATTATAATACTAAATCTACATTATCTGTACTAAGTAAAAGATGAGAATTCTGTCTATGGGAACGGATTAAATTGCAGAACACTTTGTATTAGGATTTCTTTGCATGCTACGTACACAGGTTTTTAATTTTTTTCATCACTGAAAATATCTTGTGCTTGACATTTGCACCATTGTTATAAAATGTAGCCTAGAAAAGAATATAGATCTGCTGCTCACAGGTGATTGATGGTTATTATCTTCAGAATGCCTTTTTGGAGATGTGAAGCAATCTAGCTATTATTTTAATGTCATGACAGGGTAGGCAGTGCGATGTATTAATAATTTTGGAGTTCTAGATAGCATCTGATCTGTTGAAAAACTCTATCAAATAAAAATGGGTGCCGACCATGCTTGGCAAATATGTAAAAAATCTGTTTTGAAGATACTTCTGGATCTGTATCACAAGATTACTCTCTCACATTTCCTCACGACCAAAAGTCGAGCAATGGCTGTCAGTGAAGCAGCTTTGTATCAAATTAAAGTGCTCGTGTCTGACTGTCTGAAGCGTAATATGTGAGTGCCCCGTTCGCCTCTCTCATGCATGGATATGCACGACAGTCCTCAATGCCAGTGTTTTCTTAGTAGGGATTCTAAGGACCAGAAGCTGAAATCTTGAAGCGGAAGAGCTAATGGACTCTTACTGTGGAACATAAAAGTCTGTCCATTTAATTTTGTGCATGAAGCTCTAGTAGACACTGAACAACATATTTGCAACTTTGTTGCAAGAAATTAATCTGTTACGGAACTTGAACATGCAAATATAGGAATAACTTTACATTTACAGATAGTCACATATACATATCTGTTCCCTAGAAGATTTCTGATAATAGATGATGTACAAGAATATGAGCAGAGCGTGATGGAAACATATTCTGCATTGATTTCATACGCTATTGATATGTAGGAAATTAGAGATATCATAAGAATCTTATTTCTCCTAGAATTCAGTCTAAACATTTTTCTCGTTTTCCCTGATACTTGTTTTTTTGATTGGAGATTTTTTTTTATAATGCTAAACTCTTATCACTAAAAGCTAAGGATTTAGTATACATTCCTAGGATCGTTGATGAAAGTTTGGAGAAGCTATGAGAAGTTGCATAAAAGATGTTTAAAGGATTATTAGATAATATGGAATGAAGGCTACACATTCAGCTATATTTAAGCCAGTTACCATAGCGACATTAGAGCCATGCTAAATGTAGTGCATGCTGTAATCTGCTAAAATCAGCTGTGTGTTTAAATGTAAAGTTGTTCCATACTTAAAACTAATGGTCTAGAGGTGTATCATCTTAAAATGTGACTTTTTTATTTTTTTTAATTGCTCCCTTTTATTGCATCTGGCATCATGTCAACAGCTTTATACAGTAATTCTCTGTTAGAAGACACGTATTCCATTAGCACGGTCTGGTAATTAATATTGTTTTTTCATTTAAAGGAATATTTGCTGTAAAATAAGTCAGATATTTTCATAGTGGAGAGCATAGAAAGACAGATATACGAGCACTGCAAAAGCTAGGAAGACAGTGAGAATTAAGAAAATAATTTCGGACTCATGATTCTTTAGTGATTTTAGTGTATGGTGCAATAGGTCTGGGTTACCCTCTCCAGACATATCAACAAGGTTAGAAGCAGTTCCAGCATGATTGCAGTAAAAATGGGATGGACATTTTTAAGTAAAGCAATGGAAATGCTAGAACAAGAAGAATCTAAATGCTGAGGAAAAATAATCTGATGTATATATAAAATAGGTGTATGACAGATACTGTATTACAGTAATTATATGCCTTACATTTATTATATAATAGTAATATTAATTATATTGTATTACTTATATACCTCATGTTTCTAAACCTTCTTTAAGATGTTCAGTTGATTGCCATGTTATATAGCTGGTTGTTGGTTTGTTTTCCAATGCATTGAAAAGGAAGAAGAGGTTTGTTTATCTTTCCTTATTCTTAAAAGATTATTTGAAAATCATTAATACAGTCCATCCTAATGGAATTAGTTTAGAAAAGATTCAAGTGACATTACCTCACTATTTATTTTATATCCGTGATACAGTGAGAGTTTCCAAAGCTATTCAATTTTTTTTTTTTTCCCTAATTAAAGAGCAGTTATATAGCTCTGGATCTTGAATGGATGTGCACATATAGACCACATTTTTAATCTTGCTTTGAGTCAATGTAAGTGTCAACAGGCTTAAAAAGATGAACATCAGTGTTTGCAAAATGAATGTGAAGCAGGTAGAAGAGGCTTTTTAATCTCTGGAGGAAGTAAAAGTATTATTAGACTGTAGATGAAAGAAAGCTTTTTGAATTTGAATCACTTGCTTAATTTGCTATTACATAAAGGATTTCTAGATTTAAAGCGTGTATATCTTGAGTTTGTAAGCTCTTACTCACAATGCCAAGAACAGTACTTCTGGAAGCATATCAGAAAGACTGTCTCTTTGCTATGTCTGGAGTCCATCTCCATGTCCACCAAATAGCTAGATTTTTTTGACCCTGAAGGGCGCCTCTGTTGTTAATTATTAGAAGTAAAAAAAAAAAAAGGCGTTTTCGCATAATTTCTGAACATTAAATATAACTTTTTAAATACTTCCAAGCATGTACCTTTAGACTTCAGAGTAAGTTAAATGGTACTTAAAATTAAATCGGGGTTGGATCTAGAGATAGTGTTAAGAAGTATCTTAAAAGCCCAGGCTGGTTTTGAAGTAAAATCAGGAATATAACACTTGGACAAAGCATCCTTTTGAAAATCCCTTTATGAGTCTTTCCCAGGAATCCTCCTTGAAACTGAGGTGATTTTTATTGTTTTTGGTTTTTTTTTTATCTTTTTTTTTAGTTTGGACCAAGTATTTTGTTATTATTTGCAGTTTAGATAAACCTGGGCAATTCACATGGGCATAGATAGGCCTGACTCGGGCTTTTTCCTGTAAACGTGCCTTTGCCATAATTTTTGCAAAATTAAAAGCTTATTTCACAAAAAAATTATCTTGGACTATTACAGTATGCATGAAAGGTGATTATGATGCTAAGAATAATTCTGCAATTATTAAACTAGGAATCTTAATATTGAACATATTCTGTTCTAAAATGATTTTTTTCCTTTTACCTTACAATACTGATGTTATCTGATTCTGTTTCCATTTAAAACTAAAATTATTATCCTTCAAATTTTTGTCAGCATTTGCCAATACAAGAGAATGAACTATACCTCATGCTTTTTAGTCCAAATTAATTTCCTAATACTATTTAAAAATACTTTTAAGATTATTCTGAATTCCTTATAAATCACCTCAATATCCTAGTGAAAGGCCATAAAAATGTATGTGGATGTGAGAGTGATTTGGAAGCAGCAATAATGAATTACTACAGTCTTGGCATACAATTTGACATAAGTACCTGGAGTTATCTGAAACTCACTTCTTATTTCTGTGTTAATGAATAACTCGTATAACAGCTAGGTCGTCATACTAATTTGTGTTTCTTTGATAAATATACCAGTCCAAGCACTTAGATGTAATTCAAAACAGTAGTATTTCGATCTGCATGTTTCCTGTCCTGTTTATAAAGATCTGTCATACTCTTACCACCCTCATTGTGAGAGGTCTATAGCAAAGTAATGCATGAGATTATGGAGTGGTCTAAATCACCTTTTTGATAGACACCGATGGCAGGCGGTAGATCCATACATATAAGCTGAATATTTAGCTTGGAATTACATAATTATACAGCTAAAGAGCACCATCTGTTGGTTTACTGTGGAAAGATGTATTGCCTGTGGATGCACTTTCAATAAAGTTGTTGTTATACACCAAAAAGCGCTCATGACATACACTTGGCAACATAAGGTTCTGTTTTCTTTTCATTCTCCATCAGCAAGAAAGGATGTGCCGTGGCCATTTAATGAGAGGAAAGCAGTTAGATTCCAGCTTTTTCATTTGAGAAGACTATTAAAAAATTTAGTAATTTATTCTTAAATACGTACTTATTTTAGCCTCTTTAGAGACCTGCTGACAGTCATCCTTTTTTATCACCTGTGAAACTGTGCAAAGCTGTATGTTTGTTTTTGAGATGCATGTTTTGGTAAAGGGTTCTCTTGCTGTCTGTTAGTTTTTGGAAGCTCTTACCTTTCTCTGGGTTTTAACTAGGTTTCCCCTTTTACCCGTTTTAGTTAGGAAACTGGGTCCAATAAGTATAAGCTTCTGGGCTTCAGAACCTGTCTGACCTGCAATGAACCACTTTTCATTTTTTTTTCAGGAAAAGACGTTGCATAGTTACCCTCAGATTCTTTCTATTGACTTCCATGTTGTGAAGTTTCCAGTTACGGAATAAAAATTCCGTAGTCTACCACTCTTGAAAATCAGCATTAATGCCTGTTTAACACTAGAACACTATCTATCAAATATATATAGCAACACCAAGACTTTTAAAATTGACTTACTGTAGAATGTCATACAGTTCCAAACCCCCAAGATAAATTGGAAGGACAAAGATAACTTTAAGGTGAGTGAGAGAGGTAGAATGTGTGTCTGTATGAAGAGCTTTGTAAGACCGAAAAATACAGTGATAATGACAGAATATTAGATATTTCAATTAATAATATGTTTATTTACCTAATTAGAATTAAAGTTTTGTTCATTAAATATGTTTTTGCTGATTTCTTCCATGCCACATTTGTTCAGGTTCTTGCTACAGCACACATCATTAGGCATTTGCAGATTCAAACTGAGTAAATGCTAGAAGAATCCCTAAAAGAAGTAATACAGCAAATCGCACGTCTCTGTGAGAGGCTTAGCGGAATACATCTTTTCCCCAGCTTCTGATCGGGTCCTGTCAGTTGCTGCCTTTGCTGCTGATGCTTGTTTCTCGTAATTTCTCCTGGTTTCTCCTAGTTTCTCCTAGTCATTTTCTTTCGGCAACATCCATGCTCCCACTGCTCCCTTCCCTTCACCTCCCACCAACATTTCCAGTTTCTGCATCCTCCCTTAGCATTTGCAGTCATTTCTGCTTAAAATCTAGTTAAACTTATCCGAAACGAGCATTGACACATTGTAGTTGATCATCTTGTCCTTTTCCCTTAGTTTTTAGTAGTTTGAAAAAAAACCAGTCAGCCATGTGATACACTCATAATCAAAATGGTATATAAAAAGTTTGCAAACACTGTGTTGAACTTGGAGTGCCTGTGAAGTTCTGTAATCTTGGAGTGAACGTGTTCCTGGTCTCAGAGTTGTTTAAAAATAGTCTCAGAAAGGATTATCCCGCTCACAGATTAGGGAATTTGGAAAGAAAATAGGCACAGTGTTTTGCATAGGGTGTAGCTATGTATACTAAGCATGTCATACAGACAACTGATATACCCTAGTTCTTAAAGTATTGCTTTCCAGAGTCTTTTAAAATTCCCTGAGTGGGAAATAGCATGTTTTAATTCGCTATCCATATGCAGTTCTTTGGCATAGCAGTTGCTATACCCAAACATATGCAGACAAACAGCTTCTTCACTCTTACAGTTTTCCCATAATAAGGATTAATAAGCTGATCTCATCAGTGGTGTATCTTGTACTTTGCTATATTTATCAAAATCATCATCTTCCAAAATGGATTTTCTGCAGGCATTCAAATGCCTGCTTGAAAAAATGAATTACCCACAGTTGTAAGTGTATTGTTAGCAGACTTGGGAAAATACAATGAGCACTGCTCAGTACCTTTGGAGTCCGTAGAAAGAGAAACCCAATGTAGGTGAGACAGGTAGTGAAGAGTACTTCCCCCTAACATTTCTATAGGAGGAAAGATGAAACATGACAACTGCTGATATGAAGGCAAAGCTGCAAAGAAATTGTTATTTTAAGACAGAATTACTTATTTCCCCCCACCATGGACATTTGCCTCCTTTTCCTTTCAGCATCGTTTTTCCTTTTTTTTCTTTTAAATTGTTTTGATAAGGAGAATGTGTGTGATTTTATTTTTTTTCTTATTATTTAAGTATATATTAAATAATATGGTGTGTATTATGATATAAGCAGATGAACTCTGCTGGTCACAATGAAGCACCTTCAGATTCTAATTCCTAAAATGACCACAACGAAAAAAAGGACACAAAGTAGTGGTTTCAAAAATAAGCTCAAACGTAACATCTGAATTTGTTTGTGATCTCTGAGTTGCTGGCATTGCACTGGAAGAATGGGAATTACGAAGGGAATAAGGGCTTTGGGTTGGGGAGTTGGGAGAGAATAATGAGTCTAACATGAGAAGAATTTTGTTTGGGTAGGTTGGAGGACAGTGTAACAGATTTTAAAGAGTTGGTAAGGTTTTGGATACAGCTTTAGGCTGGGTTGGAGGGGATGGGAAATTTGAACTTCAGTGTAGCAATGGGGGAATTTGGTGCTCTAGGTCAGAAGAGCCTTTGCAGAGTGATATCCCAGATGAGCCTGGGAAGTGTCCTCAAGTCAGCCCTCTCACTGGCACAGAGTGAACAAAAACATCCTAACCCCACAGGAATACCACTCTTGCTAGTGCTATTGCTTTGACCCAGCAGGCATATCCCCTCTGCTTTCCTCTTCCCCCAAAACAGGACTGTTTTGGTACATTTACCTTTGCTGTGTAGGACAGCAGTGGAGCCTGGCCTGCTTTCTTCTTTCCTGGTAAATACATGGTAGCTGTGTGAGTGTCCTGTGATCTTTCCCCAGGTACTGGCCCATATAATGATGGCATGTGCTGAAATATGTATGTAATATTTCTGAGAACTTCAGGTGGAAGTGTAACAGAACACTTTCCCATTCTTCCTTTTGGACCACAGCTTTCCTTTGGACTGTGTGTTACCCTTGTGTTCAGAGATGGAGGTGATGGAAAAAATCTGATTTTTAAAAAAGGAAAAAGTTGGTAGAGTTCTGATGCAAAGGCAAATCTATTTAAGCTTATAAATCAGTTAATAAATATGTTTTGTTTATCGTAATATCTCACATAGAAATCTTGCAGGAGTTCTTAGGCTTGTATTTAAAGAAAGCATATCTGAAATTCTTTGGTTGTCTTTTGTAGTATCTTCATGCTAAATAATACATATATATATTAGTAACTGTAGGCAGAAGAGTACGTGGAAGCTTTTGCAAAGATTTTGACCATAAAATAAATATGATGGTAAATGTACTCCATGCTAGTAGTAGTGACTAAACTTATATAATCTCTTGTCTGTGTTAGCTGTAAAGACACAGAGACCGCTTAGCTGTTAACACCAGCATGTGAACGGTGTATGAAGTGAGAAGTACAGAAGCAGTAAATTGATGCTTAATTCACAGAACACTATTGCTTTCTTTGCACCTATTAATTTACAGCCTACTGCGCTGAAGAGGTATAAAGGCTTAATTCATACCACATCACAAACTGACAGGAACATAAGAGTGAGAACTCACTTAAGGAAGCACTGTGACCTACAGTATAATTTTCCACCACATTTAAAATAACATGAAAAGCACTAGATTTTTAAAATTAAGTATGTGAACAAGGTTTAAATACATTAAGAGAGAGCTTGCATTGCTTAAAATACCACTAGCGTTACTGTCCTTCTAAACAGACTGTCTAACCTTGGGCATTCATTGTGCTCCTAAAATTTGCTTCTACTAGGTCTGTTGCATTGTTCTAGAATATCTATACTGTTAGCCTTGTTTTTTTGCGAAATTCGTGGCATTAGATTCAGGAAAATATATTCTAATGATGAAACAGCTCATATGAGTGTATTCAGGTAATGTTAGAAGCATTTCTTAGAGATATTTATGAATCACTATGTTTCTTACTTATGCACAGTATCTATCCATTATAGTCAGCCTCAAGTGTAGCTTCCTAGTAAGACAAAACCTACAGATATTCTGATTTTTGGAACTCTAGATCAAAATCCCACCCCCATCCTTTGCCATATAGCCCTACCAGTGATGCTAGATTTTGCGTACAATAATGACGGTAGTTCTGAAAAAACGCTTGTACACCCTGATTTTTCCACAAAAAAGAAAAAAAATAATTTGGAATTCAAACTGGAGTTGAGTAATGTAGATATCTGTGGAGGTTTGTGTTACTGTGTGAGAAAGGAAAGATTAATAAAGAAAATCTTGCTGAGAACTTCTGTGTGCATAGAAATATGAAAAGAAGTTACAAAATTGTAGAAGTAATATGATTCAGTTCATCTGGGCAAATAACAATTTACAGACATCAGTATTCGGAATATTAGATCAGTCTGGAAAACAGAAAGACATTTATTCCCTGGAGCTTAAACGAAGTTCCAGTTTTGTCGCTGGTACCTAGTTTAGGAATAATATCAGAAAGAAAACCAGTCATGGTGTATCAAAGCTACATTGGCATGAGTAGTGACCTCTTTCCCAATTGGATCAGTGAGGATGAAGGATGGTAATTTACCAAACTGGTCTTTTCTAATGTACTGTGTTTTTCTATGTTAAATTTAAAATATATTAGGATTGTAATACTAGCTATTGCCATTTTCTTAAAGATATAGTAGGATTTTTTTAATACATCGTGATATTTTTAAACATGTTTTCAAATACCCGAATATATGAAAAGCTGTTTGATAGGAATTAGCATAGTTGAATGCATTTGTACTTTCCAGCAAGTTAAACAGCAAATAAAATGATCTCGGCAATTAATGATTATTTTTTAAAAGAAGGATAAAATTTTAGGATGTAAGAATCAAGTACGAATATACGCCTGATTTATTTTTTTCCTGGATTCACTGAAAACTGCTGAAATATGGCACATAACAACTAGGTATACAGAAGTGGACATACTCCCCCAGAAAATGCTTTCTGAATCTCCACTGCAGGCTTTTTTGGCCAACTACCTAGTAGTTTTTTGCATGATTCTTCTGCTAAGACCACTGCTGTAATCTATGTTAGCGCAGAGTAAACCAGTCAATGAACTGTTCTTACAGTTAATAAATACCTTGGCCCCTGGTATCTCTGTTTAGTTAGCAGACAGAACGCATTGATTACTTCTTTGACTCTAAAAGAATGTTAAATTGAATTTAAATAACATGGTTATTGATGGTTACTCTTTTTTTAATGTCTGCACAGTAGGCTAGTGATTGGACTTAATGGGTTTTCTGGAGAGGTCTGCACTTAGAAAATACTGCACTGGTTTGTATCTCTGATGTTTTAAAGCAATAGTTACAGCACTGAAAGTTTAGAAGTGGTATGTAGCAGTGACTGAGATATTTTTTCTGGCTTTCCCATCTCCCAGTTAGGCAATGGAGAGGACAAGCAGCAGGGAAGGGAATTTGCTGTGGAAAAAAGAAAACACAAGGATTTTGCTGGTTAGACAATTTAGCCAAGCTTGCAGCAGCACCACAGTGTGGTATGAAGTTCAAACATAAACCATGTAAAGTAAAAATTAAAACCAGAAATACTAGCGATTAGTTTTTATATACTGGATACTTTGTAGCTGATGAGTATATTAACTGAAAAACTATTCGGTATGCTAATAAGATTGGCAAATAATTGCATCACACTTTTAGTGAAGCAGACAGAAGGGGCAAAAAAGAGATGCAAGTATTCCAGGCCAAAAAGTGAGAACTTATATTAGGACAATTGTTATTTCTTTAGAATAATGTGACCCAAGCATTAGAATCCTTTGATTAGAAACAATAAAGTAAAATACGATGTGAAGATCTAATACAATGGAATTCTGTAATTTTAAATTTGTACAAAATCCCATGTAGGGATACGTGGTCATCTGCATTTGGAGGAGACCAAGCTTATGGTTTTATATTGTATTCAGACCTTTTGAAAATTATAGGTAAGGTATCAAAAGAAAAGGTCAGTTCCAGATATTGTTCTTTATCAAAACAAAATCCACGCTTTCACTAGAATGTATTCATTTTTCCACACCTATTTTGAAATTAGAACAGCAGAAACAAATTCCCCAAAACCATATAAGAAGTAGCATGTAAGTGAACTTCAGTAACTTCAAATGAGGTTTATAAACTGTGTATTTAGTTACGTTGTCACAATAATCTACATTTGTCTTTTTTGGTTGACTGAAGTGAGGGCAGTTTAGTTTACAATACATGCTGAAACAGAAGTAGGATATATTCTAGCAGAGCATATATGCACATTTACTGGAGTGTCGTTTGTCATATTTCTGTGTACATAAATATATCATTAATATTACAAAGTTGAGCACTCAAGAATAAAGAATGCCAGCTTTAGTTTGACCCACTTGTACATAAAAGTTCACATAGCTTTTAAATTATGCCATCAAATGCTCTTACTTCTCACTGTGCTCTGAGGCTGAATTACTGTTGTGCGTTTAAAGAGACACCAGTCAGTAGGACTGCTGCTACACATGTTGAAATGAGAAGTCGTGTGCATTATCCAGGGTATTAGAGGAAAAGAAAGGAACGTCTCATGATTAAAACAGAGTACCTCTTTAAAAACTGAGTCTTATTCATGGTTTATTTGCAGGGTTGCTATGTCATGGTAACAAGTATCTTCAGACCAGATTTGCGCAAATTCTTGCTAATATTGTGGTCCTCATTTCTTGTATAGCTGGGTTCAGCTCCTTTAGGTCTTCTTTCAACTGCAAGTATAGCCATGGGAGCATAAACCGAGCAAACAGAATACCAGGTACTCAAGACTCACTTTTTTTTTCTTTTGGGGCTGAGCGTTGTACCAAATTAACATTCTTTTGGTGCTGTTTCTAATACTCAGACTTTCGTCCTTATTGGAAAAAAAATAATCTTTAAAATATCAATGCCAAAGAGAATTTTCCATGTCAGGAAAATAAATATTTTAAAGGTTTATATTTATCTTTCCTGTGCTGTAAAAAAAAATAGTAGTAGTAGTCTAACAATAAATCTTCCAACATTTTGCAAAAATAAACGCAAAGATCATTTGAGGTTCAGCAGTATTGTAAGGGAGCACATTTAAAGGTAGAGAAAATCTTTTACTGGACCCTTTTTAATTAGTTTCATTCTTGTTTAGCCAGATGAATTAATCTTTTTTTTTAAAGTGAATTAATTTGAATAATTTTTATTTAAAATCCCATCACTTTGCAACTTGAATATTCTTCTATTAGTTGTACAATAGGAATTGCTCAAGACTCTTCCTCCTGTAAATCAAGTAATGTTAGCTATTTCTGCAGGAGACTGGGGGCTGCATCTCAGTTTCACAGACTGGAAACAGTGCTTGGATATACCATTTAAGAGCATAAACATGCTTCTTTACTCATCTTCACTCTCTGGGGGAAAAAAATAATTTTTTTTTTTATCTACCTTGAAAAAATGGTCATTTTTAATAGAGCGAAGTATAGCGTTACACTTTGTTAAGTAAAATAAAATATATAACTGACTGCAGTTTTCCTATGGAAGGTTCTAAAAATTTAAATGCATTTTTAGAAAAAAGGTAAAAGCATTAAAAATCACCATTAGCGTTTTCTGTTTCTGAGGTCGAAACTGTGGTTTAATATTTATGGCCAGCCTATATCTTAGAACTATTTAAAGGATGCTAAAATGTCCTTTTGATATTATCTCCTTGAAGATGTTAGGACAAGTGCTACCTACTACTGTGATGTCATTCACGGTATTCCTATTTATTGCTCTTTTATTCAGCCATAATGGATACTGTCCTGGTTTGAGCTAAAACAGAACCGATTTTGTTTTCAGTAATTTTACTTTTCAGTTAAGTCTGTTCTGACTAACTGCACGCTCTGAGATTAACGGCGTATTTTAAGACTTAAAGAAGGTCTTATGAAAATATACTGGAAAGAAAAAGAAGAGTAAAGAACTTCTGTAGATCATGTGCAGCCCATGGATGAAGTGGATAGAAGAGACTGACTTCCAAATAAGGGCTTTATGGCTTCTAACATTCCTATGCAGTGAATTTCATTTCAATCCAATCATGTGTTTATATCATGAATAAGCTTAATAAGGCCGCAAATTCAACTGGTATGAAAAATGCTTGTCCTCATAACCTCAGAAGTGATAGCAGAGGAGGAGGATACTTGAGCCGTTCATGTGAGTCCCTATGACATGGTTCTCGGTACAGGATTGCAATGAACAGACCTTTCTTTAGCTTATTAAAGAGATGAACTTGAAACAGCATTTGACCAAAAGTGGAACACTGGAGCCAGGCTGTTCACAGGTTTAAAAGGACGTTTGAAAAGTAGACAGGTAATTAAAATAGAATGAAAAGATCATTCAAGAATGGATGCTTCCTTCATCACAAAGCAGATTCAGAGGTAAAGGTTTAGAGCATGTAAATACATCCACGCAGAGAAAATACTGGTTCATACCTAGCTATACTAACAAAGGAAGGTATGATTAAGACAAAGAACCAGAATTTGTTGCCACAGTTGAAAGAAGGAATGGCTTTATTAATTAATTTAGCAAATTTCCAAGTTAACATTGAATTCTCCATCTCCTCATTTCTTCAAATTGAGATTGGATGTCTGTCTTTGATTTGTGCTGTAATCGGATATAAATTATTGTGTACAACCCAGGGTTAACAACAGGATTTCTAGTTTTAGGATATGGAACCTAGATCTAAAGACTGACTATATGAGAAGACTTCTTTCTACCAGTTCTTTTCCTATCTTCATTGTTGTGGAAAGAAACTTCAAAGTAGCAAATCTTGTATTTAGCACTGAAGGTGTGAGATTCCAGAATTTGGCACTATTTACTGGGAGAGTTTCTAAAGCCGGCTTCAGCTCTTCTGCAGAGGGCAACTATCAAGAGAAATCTTGGTTTCTTAGAAACTGATGTACAGGTTTTCACAATAAATATTTAGAATTCACACACTGCCCCCTGGGTAGCAATATGGTAATAGAAAACATGGGTAGTGTGTTTGCTTCAGCTGCTGTGTTTGAAAGCAATCCATTGGAATCCCATTGGGCTAGATGAAGCTCTTAAAAATGTTAATTTTTTCCGTGTACAGTAAGTAGCAGTAAAGCCCTGCAAATCTACATAGACTTGAGAGCTGAATTAATAAGCTCTGTTTATATTTGGGATTTATCCACATTTTAAATGGTTCTGTACTGGGAGAATCTCAAGTCATTGTCAAATTTTAGACACTAATCACTGAGTTTACAACAGAAGAGAATTTAGGCTTTCAAAAAAAATTTAGGGATTTTAATATGTATCTCAAAAGATTGAAAAGAAAGATTACTTGTTTGATATGAAAATGTTTTAAAGAGTTTGCAGCTCCTTTTTTGTTCCAAATTTGGATATTGTTTCAGAAACTTTTACTTCTCAGGAACAATTATAGCAGCTTCCTATTTGTTCAATGTAAAGTACATAGAACAGGAGCATTTTTCCATTATTTAGAAGTCTTTATACAGCTGATTTGCACTTTTTGTCTTGATCTTTTCTTCGTGGTTTATGAAGTATAGCATCCATTGATACAAAGATGGACAAGTTTTCTCTTTGCATTATTCTAGAATTACAACAAAAACAAAACCACCTGTATTCTTTATGCATCTCTGATGCAGAACCGATGTACACTTTTGTTAAGATATCATGATCTGATAAATCCACACAACAGACTGGAAATTCTTAATTAGAAACAAGACATTTCCATTCTAATAATCAACTGTGACCTGTGTAAAATAAACCGTAAAAATTCTCCATCTGAAGAAAAGCATATTTTTCAGAAAAAACGTTACATCTATCCCTGATTTAGCATTCTTCAGTGTCTTTTGTAATCCGTTCCAATGGTTAATTATCTTTATTGTTAAAATCAAGTATCTTATTTTCAAGCTTGCATATGGGTAGCTTCAAGTACCAGTCATAATATGCTGTTCTACAAGACTGACTAGCTGTTATCAGACTCCAATTCCCAGTAAATGCTTAGAAACTGTTACCAATAATCCCACAACTTCATCTTTGGTAATATAAATTGATCCAAATTTTTGAGTTTTTTACAACAAGATACCTGATTTTTTAATTTTTTTTTTTCCAAATCCTGTGCAAATTGCATTATCTTCTTGGTAACAAACTAAAATTGTGAAATAGGAAAGAGCATTACAGTAGCAGACATTTGCTTATTACTTCCTTACCACAGTAACACAAGCTCATGTTAAGCAAGTTACCCATTGGTCCCCATGTGACTTGGTGCAGTGTTTGGCTTTGTTTGTTTGTTTGTTTGTTTGTTTTGTCGTGTAGATATGTTGTGGGAGATACCTGAAGAATTTTGTTTGGATGGAAATCATTCAATGTGAAATAGAGAAGCATAGATATGATAGGAGTTTGTGTTTTCTGTGAATTTATCCAGTTACAACTGGCTAATCTTCCCTCCTGCCAACAACCCAGAGCAGTGAGTGCCACAACACTTCTCGCGATCAGACTTTGTCAGGAATTCTAACGAAAACAGTAGAGAAGCTGTTTCCAATGAATCCTATGAAAACTAGTCCAATTGAGACAGGTAGCAGAGGCCTCCAGTCAGCAAAGGAACCCTCTACCTTGGGATACACTTTCGTAGACCACCCTTTTTGAAAGGTACCTTCATGAGAATGACTCTTAGAATCATAGAATGATAGAATCATTTGGGTTGGAAAAGACCCTTGGGATCATCGAGTCCAACCATCAACTCCACTGTACAAAGTTCTCCCTTACACCGTATCCCTTAACACCACATCTAAACGTGTCTTAAACCCATTCAGGGATGGTGACTCCACCACCTCCCTGGGCAGCCTATTCCAGTGTCTAACCACTCTTTCTGTGAAGAATTTTTTCCTAATGTCCAGCCTAAACGTACCCTGCTGCAGCTTGAACCCATTCCCTCTTGTTCTATTACTAATTACCTGTGAGAAGTGACCAGCACCAACCTCTCTTTTTCCCTTTCTGTGATGGAATTTTACGTTCTTGCTCTGGGACTCTTATTCCCTGTATCTGAGCATTTACAATTATAAAGAAAGTCCATAGAATCATTGAATAGTTTGGGTTGGAAGGGACACTTAAAGGTCATCTAGTCCAACTCCCCTGCAATGAGCAGGGACACTTTCCACTAGATCAGGTTGCTCAGAGCCCCATCCAGCCTGATCTTGAATGTCTCCAGGGATGGGAAAAATCCCTGGAAAAATAGATGCCCATCTACCACCTCTCTGGGCAACCTGTTCAAGTGTTTCACTACCCTCATTGCAAAACAGTTCTTCCTTATATCTAGTCTATATCTTCCCTCTTTTAGTTTAAAACTATTACCCCTTGTCCTATCGCTTGCTAAACAGGTCCTGCTAAAAAGTTTGTGCCCATCTTTCTTCTAAGCCCCATTAAGTAATGAAAGGCCAGAATAAGGTCTCCCCAGACTCTTCTCTTCTCCAGGCTGAACAACCCCAACTTTCTCAGCCTGTCTTCACAGGAGAGGTGCTCCAGCCCTCTGATCATTTTTATGGCCCTCCTCTGGGCCCACTCCAACAGGTCCTTCCTGTGCTGAGGGCTCCAGAGCTGGACGCAGTACTCCAGGCTGGGTCTCACTACAGCGGAGTAGAGGGGTAGAATCACCTCCCTCAACCTGCTGGCCATGCTTCTTTTGATGCAGCCCAGGATGTGGTTGGCATTCTGGGCAGTCCAGCTGCCCTTCAGGGTGTTTAAAGAGCCTGGGAGGACTAAGAAATGAAAGTAAATAGATCCAGAGCAGAACCTTGCAGAATCCACTTAGAAAACCCAAGAACCTTTTCCAGAACATGCTTTTGTAGCAAATAGAGAGGTAGGAAAGTACGCAATGGCACGGAGTTTCCTGGATTCAGTGTTAAATAAAGGCAGTCTGTCCTCAATGAGGTTTCCCTGAGACATTAGAGATTAGTCGGAATTTGTCTAATTTTGTGGCTGAGAGGCTGTCAGGGAACACAGATGAAGAACAGCACCCTACCACTCATGGCATGTGGTCCAAAACTTGTTTACTGAGCAGGTTGGGGACATATCTATCTATCTACACACATATACACACACAAACACATATATATACAGGTTCGTGGATAGTGATTTCTGTTCTATGACACACACACACACAGAGCCCCTGCACTCTCACACCAGCTGGTTGGCACATCAGGTCTGCTGGACCCAGAAGAACATGACCCTCACACCAGCTGGTTGCCTCATCAGGTCTGCTGGTGGCTTGGTTTCTCTGTGTTTCACCTTGTGCTCGGTTTTCTATACCTTGCATTTAATGTCTGTGTATATTCCTCCTGAGGATCATTTTTTTAAATGTTTAATAGCTTTCTACATTAAATCACTGACATAAGCTGCTGATGGCCTCAGCCCCAGACCAACCTCTGAAGAACCAAAACTGACTGTCTTTCTACATGTGGCTTAAATATAGACAGCAATGTTGATTTCTGTCAACACTTCCTGGATCCAGAAGAGCATGTTTTGCTTTGGAAACACTCGGTTGTGGAAATGCAACAATAACATAGTAATTTCTTGCCTATAACAAGCGGTTGATGGCCTTGCACATAGCAGGGGGTTGTTTCTTCACTAAGGTAACCTGCTACACAGAGATAGTCATATGCAAAACATTTAGGTTTCGTGCTGGCTTCCCGATTGGTACGGATAGGTATAGCTCATCTGCAAAGAGCATGCATATTCCTTTACATTGAACGGACTGAAAGGTGCCAGCAACTGCATTTGCGTTCATATGCAACTTAATTTAAAAATGTTTAGCCTGACAAAAACAGTCATGTAAAGTATACAGTACCGTGAGTTGTGAATATACTGGATTTTGTTACCTGCAGCTGGGAAATTCTTTTGAATTTTTTAATGGCTGGTTTTGTTGCCTAATATTTCGTTGCCTATTTTGAAAGCTGGATTCTTTTGTATTTAATAGAGATGGTCAACATGGATATACGTAGCATGTGTTGTAAAGAAGAAGATACTTTGAGAATGTAGCGACTACTGATTTTTTTTTTTATTTTAGTAATACAGTAGCAATCTCTCTATTTCATTTAAAAAAAGAAACTCCAATCTGATATAGCTTCATATAAAGAATGAAGCCAATAATTTTACCAGTTGGAGGGCTATGCTTCAGTGATGTTTGTAGGAGGTACTAAGCCTGATTTATTGGACAAGCTGTACAAGATGCAAAAACTTTGGAAGGTGTTGAGAAAGTAAATTTTGAAAAATAAGGTATGAAAAATTAATGAACAAATAATCATTTTTATTCTCAGCATGTTACTAGAAATAGAATACATCTGTCCCACGCAGCAGCTGCATCATGTAGAAGCTCTCGAGAGTGCTTGTGGAGGTGAGGGGAATGTAAATCACAAGTTGAACAGTAAAAAACAGTCAGAAATATAGTCAGTAAGTATGTAAAATGCATCAAAATAAAAGAATGTGGGAGCTTTTTATTCATTATTAAAAAAAACATAGAACCTGAAAATTTGAACATTTTTTTAAATGATGTGTCTCAATTTTTAATATATTACTATGGTAAAAGATCAGTTCAGAAGAACATTATTGTTTTCAGAGCCAACCCAAAAATGCTAGCATCTTAACTTGTCTTAGAGGTATTTCCAGCAAAACTAGAGAGAAATTAAATATTCCTTTGCTCAATGGAGTTGACCATAATTCTTGATAAATCAAATACACCATCTGTATTTATTGATTTATTTGTAATATTCCTAATTATTATTTTCTTAATTATCTAGTCACACTTAACAGAATTACTGCCATGAAGCTACCATGCTGAAAAACATCCCATTTCAACTTCAATTCAGAACTAAATGTTCTCATTCACTGCTACAAACTAGTATTTATTTTCTTGAGAGTATTCCCTTAGTGGTACTCTTTCAAATGACTTCTTTCATATAACAGAGATCCCCATTCAGTTTCTAATCACTGTATCTAATAATTAGCTTTAGCTCCACTACAATAAAATAGTGCTTGCTGTGCTTATTTTATTTTAACTGTTGATGACTTTATTTACAAAGAATACTTTGAAGATCTTACCAAATTGCTTGTCCTTTTTTTTTCATTACATTTAATTAGAATATGCTTCTTCATGAACATTCTTTTTATCAGCTAAAACATGGAACTTCACTAGTTTTGTATTCAATTGTTACATGTTACATAAAAGAATTATATAAAACTTGTTCTATTATTTATAACACTTCAATTGCACTTCAGCGATCATTTTTATAATGTTGATTACTTACTTTATACCTTGGAGTAACATCAAATAAGCCCTGTTTGCTGACTAATAAGCTTCAACCATGAGTCAAAGGACTTTAAAGCATTTTAAAGAGTTCAGTACCTATAAATTGCAAAAAGATCAGCATTTTTTATTGTCATTATGTTTTTATTTTTTGCAGATCAATACAATTTACAGGAAAGATACCCAACTCACACAATCATATCTTATTTTTCCACAGTATAACATCTTTATATGTTGTAGCCAGCTGAGTGCTGACCTCCCATTCCCACCTCTCTGGTTTTTTTTCTAATTTTTTCTGATTTTTTTTTTTTTTTAAATTTGAGGTAGGAAGATCTACAGCATTTTACTGTATCTGCCTTTTCAGGTTTCTAGAGTGAGTCTGATGAAAATATCTCAACTACTGAAACATGAATCTAATCATGGAGCTTTGATTTGGCTCAGATTTAAGTCTTAAAAAAGTTTGAATTTTTCTAGTTTTTCTTGTTTTGTTTGTTTGATTTGTAATACTGCAGAATAAATGTGAATGTAGATAATGAGATTTCAGTGCTAGCATTGCTAAATCCAAATTTTATTCTGCTGTAACTCTGAATCGGCCTTTTGAATGTAGACTCAAACTAGCCAAACATGAAGTCAGTGGCAGTAGTTCGCAGGTAATGTTGACGCGGTGAAGCTCTCACTGTGAATGGCAGTCTGATTGCTTTCCTGTGTATAAGTATGGAGAAAACATAACCCTTTGCCATTTAAATTTTAAGTACAGCTCTGCTTTGATTTCGTATCTTCATAATAAATTTTTAAATTCTTGTAAAAAGCTGCAAAATTTTGCACTGAATCAGAGAGAAAAATGTAGAGAGGGCAGATAGAGATGCTTATGCTATTTGTTTTTATGTATTGCCAGTAAGGGGATATCAAATACACGGTGATTATTAATGAGCTTTGTATGTTTCTAGATTACTTGAATCACTACCAGTTTTTGAAAATAATAATTTCACTTTTAAGGAAAGCAATGGTATTATACATTTACCACATTTTAGTTATCCTTAGTACTTTCATTAGGAAAAAAATGATGAATGACAATAAAAAACATTACATTTGGTAATTTTATCACCAAACAAAGCACACAATCCCTAATTCTGAAACGCAAGATATATTTAAATTAAAAAGAGATGAACATTTCTAAAAGATATCTTAAGTTACTTGTATATTCCTCTGAATTCTTGAAATGAAACCAACTTGACAAGGAATCTCTTCTGGGCTTTAAAATAAATACTAGTATAGGGAGATTGCAGATCGATTCTTGCATATGAAATATTAGAAAAGGAAAAAAATATAGCCTAGTAATACATTTTTTTTAAATGATAGTCTTGTTTTTATGTGGTTATTCAGAGAGTGTTCAGCAGAACAGATCTTTATGTTTTGGAAAATGTCAGAAAATATCATAGATGAGCAGTAAAGATGTTCATCTGAAACCTAAGTAGATAAAGTTCCTCATTGTTCACAGATTTACATATTTCTCAATTCAAGCTAATTAGCTGTCGTGCTACTGCTGGAATATTTTATATACAACTATTGACATACTTGAATTCATAAATACATTTCATTCATTCAGTTTTATCATCTTTATGGGTACCTCACCTTTTAAAGTTGTTCAGTGACTTGATTCAGTGGTTTTATTAAACACTAGTATTTTCCTTCCACTGCTTTTCACGCTGCCACTTGTATTTAAGGGCGATCTGTCAACTGACTGAGTTGCTAATGGAATTGAAAATGCATGTGTTTCTGTTCTGAAATGCTGGTTTATGTTCAAACTTAATTACTGACAGATTTTTACTGAACTGCTGGGAAATAAAACTCCACAACTGATCTAAAATAGAGATTTCATTCTGTTTGAGCAATGATAAATATTGGTAATTGGAGAATAATCTGGCCAAACTGAGGCTGAACAGTGTCATAAAACATGGAGCTATACTTCATCCTCTTCTTTTCAACGGTAACAGATTAATGATTTCTGAGCTGTATTGATAGTCAGCTGCATACATGTAATTTGATGACTGTATATAAGCAGTTTGGTGTAGCTAAGTCTGGCAATGACTAGGGCTCCATGGCATTTTACAGACGATTTCTGCAGCACCTGCAGTTAGATTCTACAGCATGAAATGTGATTTCTGTGACACTTTTCCCTCTTTTCACCTCCTATGCCTGTAGCATTCTCAAATGAAAAAAGAAGAGCTGAACCTATGTAAGGTGTACACTATATAGAGAGATACACAAATGTAAATATTTTGTAAATATACAATGGAGGAAATATATCTGCATAGCTGAAAACCTATGTCTATTAGGCAAAAAACACATGTTGGTTGGAATAAAGAAAGAACATGAGAAGAAAAAGCAGTATATGGGACAGAATGCAGCATATGAGTATGGAAGTGTGCGTAGGAATAGACTGTGATGTTTGTTTGCAGTTCTTTATAAGTGGCAGTATTTTTGCACCAAGGTGAGAAAAAAGGTATTTCCTTAGTGCTTTGCATGGGAGAGGCTTCTCAGCTGCTACCACTGCCTCTTATTGGTGGTGGGTTTTTTTTGGTTTTGTTTTTTTTCTCTATAGTTATCATTGAAATTGTGTTTCTAGATGTTCATCTGATGTTCCTGATGCTTTTCTATTTTATGAAACATTAACATTAGTGGATTTTCATGGATAAATAAATAAGTTTCTCAGAGGGAGGTAATATCTTTTATTAGGCTAACTGTTAGTATTAGATAAAATATACAGACTTTTGGGTACCTAATCCATTATTCTGAAATGAGGTAGAAGAAGAAAATATAAAAGATAATACAGACCAGCTGTTCCAATTTTTTTTGCTTGAATACCATTTAAAGGCAAAAAGCTCATAAGGTGCCTGTTGAGCCTTCACAGGTGTTAAAAAGGAAAGAGGTGATAAGTATGTCAGTTCTTCTGTGACAATGAGAAAATAGTTTTGTGCAACATTAAGGGATTAGATGCAAAAGAATGGCTATAAAACTCATCTCTCTCCTAAATCTATGATGTTTAGTGTTCAATCTGATTATTAATTTTAGATTCCTGACTCAGCTTTAGAAGGTGACTTGTGAGTCCCCCATGAGAATCTTCACTGTAAAGTAATTGTGTTGATTAAAAGAAGAAAAAAAAATCTGCCATTGTTGACTGGAGTTTTCTTTCTTCATCAGTTATCTGCACGACTTTGTTCTGCTCTTCCATGGTCATTTATTTTCACTGGCAAGTTTCTGTAAATGCAATTCAGGCATTGAATGAAATGTGTTACATTTTGGGAAATGCATGGGTAGGATCCACTAATTTTTATGTTAATATTATTGTCTGACACAAGTATAACAGAAAATTGGATGACTGGACATCACATTAATAGAAGCAGAACTAATAGGACTGGGAATAAAGTTTGCTGGTTTTATAGGATCTGAGATTATACAGAGAAATATTTCTAATATTCTGCATAGGATTTGTGTAGCAAGGTTTTGGTAGTGGGGGGCTACAGGGGTGGCTTCTGTGAGAAGCTGCTAGAAGCTTCCCCCGTGTCCGATAGAGCCAATGCCAGCCGGCTCCCAGACAGACCTGCTGCTGTCCAAGGACAAGTCAATCAGCGACAGTGGTAGCACCTCTGTGATAACATATTTAGGAAGGGGAAAAAACCCAAAGCTGTGCAACAGCAATTGCAGCCAGAGAGAGGAGTCAGAATATGTGAGTGCAACAACTCTGTAGACACCAAGGTCAGTGAAGAAGGAGGAGGAGGAGGTGCTCCAGGTGTCAGAGAGGAGATTCCCCTGCAGCCCCTGGTGAAGACCATGGTGAGGCAGGCTGTCCCCCTGCAGCCCATGGAGGTGAACAGTGGAGCAGATGTCCACCTGCAGCCCGTGGAGAACCCCAACCCAAGGCAGGTGGATGTGCCTGAAGGAGGCTGCGACCCCATGGGAAGCCCATGCTGTAGCAGGCTCCTGGCAGGACCTGTGACCCCATGGAGAGACAGGACCCCATGCTGGAGCAGATGTGCTGGCAGCACTTGTGACTGCGATGGAGCAGTCTGTCCCTGAAGGACTGCACCCCATGGAAGGGAGCTGCACTGGAGCAGTTCATGAAGAACTGCAGCCTGCCTGTGGGAAGGACACACATTGGAGAATTTCGTGGAGAACTGTCTCCCGTGGAAGGGACCCCATGTTGGAGCAGGAGAAGAGTGTGAATAGACCTCCTTGAGGAGGAAGGAGCAGCAGGAACAACGTGTGATGAACTGACCACAGCCCCCATTCCCCTGCACCACTCAAGGGGAGGAGGAGTGGAGGAGAGGTGTTTTTAAGATTTGGTTTTATTTCTCATTATCCTACTTCAGTTTGATTGGTAATAAATTAAACTAATTTCCCCAAGTCAAATCTGTTTCTCACTTTCCCCATCTTGAGCCATGAGCCTTTCATTATGTTTTCTGTACATAGTCCAGTTGAGGATGGGAGTGATAGAGCGGCTTTGGTGGACACCTGGCATCCAACCGGGGTCATCCCACTGCATTTTCAAAAAAAAAAAAAAAAGTAACCATTATGCAAGCAGTATCCAAGAATTCTCCTCATAAAAAAATTGTGTCTCACTACAATTTTCCAAGAATTTCCATTATATATGCAACCAGGTCTGTAGAGTTTCTGGGTACTTGGTGAGCACAAAACCAAACCAAAATAAACAGAAAACAAAAAAACCCTGCAGTTTCCTAAAAGAAATTTCAATGAACTCGATTAGATTCCAAAGAATTGGTATATCATCCCTTACTTTGCTTTTCATTTTAAATGTGTATGCATTTGTACTTGTGTTTAGAAGGTAGAAAACCTTCAGGGAGAATATATTTGTATCTTTTCACAGAATCACAGAATGGTAGGGGTTGGAAAGAACCTTCGGAGATCATCTAGTCCAGCCTCCCTGCCAAAGCAGGTTCACCTACAGCAGGTTGCACAGAATCGCCTCCAGGAGGGTTTTGATTATCTCCAGAGAAGGAGATTTCACCACCTCTCTGGGCAGCCTGTTCCGGTGCTCTGTCACCCTCAAAGTAAAGAAGTTGTTCCTCATGTTCAGATGGAACTTCTTATGTTCAAGTTTGTGCCTGTTGCCCCTCATCCTGTCGCTGGGCACCACTGAAAAGAGCCTGGCCCCATCCTCTTGACACCTGCCCTTCAGATATTTGTAAGCATTGATGAGATCCCCTCTCAGTCTTCTCTTCTCCAGGCTGAACAGACTCAGGTCTCTCAGCCTTTCCTCATAAGGGACATGCTCCAGTCCCCTGATCATCATCTTCATATCCCTCCACTGGACTGTCTCCATCAGTTCCATGTCTGTCTTGAACCAGGGAGCCCAGAACCGGACAGAGTACTCCAGATGTGTCCTCATCAGTGCAGAGTAGAGGGGGAGGATGACCTTCCTCGACCTGATGGCCACACTCTTTTTATTGCACCCCAGGAGATCATTGGCCATCTTGGCCACAAGAACACACTGTTGGCTCATGGTCAATTTGTCATCCACCAGGACTCCCAGGTCTCTCTCTGCAGAGCTGCTCTCCAGAAGGTCAACCCCTAGCCTGTAATGGTGCATTCCTGCCTAGGTGCAGAACCCTACCCTTGCCTTTTCTGTGCTTCATTAGGTTCCTCTCTGCCCAACTGACTGGTAATTTCCATACAATAGGAGAAGTTGATAAAGAATCAAGTGTTTAGTGATAGCATTTCTGATACTTCTGTTCACTAACATATATATTGATTATAGTGCATAAATTGCAACAGTTACAGCAAGTGTTTATGAGGAAGATAACCACAAAAAGCAAGTGCAGGCTAATCATATGTTAGGTTGCGCTTGTTATTAAGAATGTATAGAATGGTTTCTTACAAATCTTCTTACTAAATTGATCAAAGAAGCAAATTCTGTTAGGCTCTTCTTGTGCTTTCATGTGCAATTTTCTTTCTAAGATTTTTGTTCTCTGTGGCATTGGCAAAAATTATTCAGCCAAGTACCTCATGCTGTGCTATTGATGAAAATAATTTATGTGAACCATGAATTCTTTTGTGTGGTTTGTCAGCACTTCAAGTCCTCCCGTGTGAATGCATGTTTTCTAAATCCCACTACTTTCTTTTCCCAAAAAGGAAACCTGAATTTAAAATCAAATATAAATTCCAGTATGAAATAAAAATGCAAAGCTGCTCCTCAAAGTAAACTTTCTACTTTTATTCTGTGATGAAATAAAACATAGGTTTCTGCATATTTTGTTTTGTTTTTGTGAAATAATGATATGAAGTGAAGTCTTCTTGGTATGATTTTGTCTTTTAACTAACAGTAGCTGTAAATGCAGACACTGGAGCATTTGTCTTTGAAGCTTCACTATTAAAAACACAGAGATACTTCTAGTACAAAGAGCTGTACCTATGCACCCACCTGACTGTCTGTCTATATTGTTTTAAAGTGTATTATTCATAAATAAAATGCTAAATAATTTATCTGCATCTGTGCAGCTGGATTTTACCACCGTATTACTCTGTAACTGTTAACTCTGTAAGCTAACGTGCAAGCTTGGAGAAGCTAATCCAGGAAAATTTGACATAACTTTCTAGGTCTTTAAAAATAAAATGTGTAGTGAGAGAATGTTTTAAACAAGTACTCAGTAATGCTTAATCGGGTTGTCTGTCTGGGAAGGTATTTGAAGACTGTATTACAGAGTGAGGCTTCACTAAACGCACTTTCACTGACATGTGTTTTTAATCATGGAAAGGGCATGCAAGTCAATGACTTTGATTTCCTCCCACATTAGAAATTTTGCATTTACCTGGCTTTTCCAGTGCTATTTACTGAATTGTTCCATGGGTTGAGACAGTTTTGAGTATATTCTTAATATTTCAGTTTAAATATATACTGTGGCTTAAATTAATTCTTTGAATCTTTATTGCCACAAACAAGCACAATTGTGTGTTTATATGAAATTTGGCAGTTTTAAGACATAAGACAATGCAGCTAGCAAGCCTCAAAATCTTCTAATGATTTTTTTTTTTTCAGAAAAAATTAAAAGCTTATTTGCACAATTCTCCATACTCAGTGCAAGTGCACTGTGAATGGAAACACAAATGGTTTCATTTCAGCAAAGAACTTTTATATACACCTAATGAAGTCTGTGTGTCATCCTATATGACTGGAATTTTTATATACTCGGGCATTTACTTAAATATCATACAGAGTGAACGCTACTGTGAGGTAAAAATCTATAGCTACACATAGTAACTGATTACGTTTTCCCTGTCTCTGAGAAACCAAACCAGAAGCTTTTGATGTTCAGAGGAGACATCCTTTACCTTTCTTTTGGCAGAAGCTTCCAGCAAGCAGTAGGTAATCAACTCTATTCAGAAACTGCAGAAGTAAATTCGTGGAGTATGGCTTTGCTAAATGCAAATGTGTACTTAAAACACTCATATGACTCTTTGGCAGATGCTTTATGGGGACTCATTTTCCTCCCAAGCTCTCTCTCAGGTACTACTACAAGGTTGCTCCTGTACACCATCTAAACATCCATTGCGGTTTTAACATGGGAAACATGTCAGCTTGAGAAGGTAACACTCAATGTATTTACAGTAACTTATAGCTTTTGAGTAAGCTTGTTTTCTGCAATCTCTTTCATTAGTATAATTTATGTTTATGATGCTTTAAATCCATGATGATTAACACCTACACTTAAACCATACTGGTTTTGTTCCATAACTGCAGTATATCTTTTTTTTTTTTTTTTTCTGTGCTTCAAAGTAATGCAGAAGTGAAAACTGTATAATGCACAGGGCACTGTGAAGGAAATTCAGCAATCAGAACACTTTTACAAAAAAATGAGAAGGGAAGAAAAGGCAAATTTGAGTCCTATTGGTTTCACTAATGGAACAAACTCCTAAATTTCCTCCTCTTTTCTCTCTACTCCTACATCATCAGAACTCCTTTTGTCTTTTTTCTGCTTCCAGGGAAACATTCAGAGGTTATGAATGAGATTTTCTGCACTGATGGCTTCACATAGGCTTTGGATCAACTGTCAATATGTTTGGTTTTGTTTATACATGATCAACCAATTGACTTTTTACTATAATTTTTGACCTTCCTATATTCAAAGCCACAGTAAGTTACCAGTATTTTTGTATCTGTATAATTAGTGAACAAGGACGTTAAGCGTGCCACATCAGACAAGGGCATTCACTTTTGATCAATTCCTCTGATGGTCAAAATTTTCCCTGACATTCCCCCAGGCTCTCTTGTGAGCCCCACCAAGATTATTAGGGGTCTAGAGCACATGAAATATGAGGAGATGATGAGAGAATTGGGTTTGTTCAGTTGGATCTACTTTGAGATGGGGGTTGGACTAGGATTTTCAGATTTCCCTTACAATATAATTTGTTTCTAAGTTGACTTCCAATTTAAATGATAAATAGCATTTTCATTTTGTCCCAATTGACTTTGATTTCATATTCCTTTAAACTGCAAATACCACCAGTGTTTTTATTTTCAAATTTCATTCTTTTACCAAGAGCCCAACATCATTCCATGAGCTTCTTTGAAGTTCACAAGGTCTATGCCTTTCCTGTTCCTTTGCTTGCCATTGCTACTAGGATAAACTAACAGTGAGGAGCAGTGCTTCTTACAGATACGGTTGTATCTAAAGCAGATAAAGTGCCAGAGAAATGTCACAGTCTTTATGTTGAGAAAGAGAAAATTGTGGAATATATTTATATATGAAATGTAGTGCCATTGGGGACTGTAGTGATTTGCAGTGATACAATGTTTTAAAAATTGCTTGTATTGCATTCTGTTATTACCTGAAAATCATGGCGAAGTTTACTTTTTCTTCTGTCTTGTCATTCATATTTCTGTGAGCCTTTATAACAAGGTTTTAAAAAAATAAGCATACAATTAATATTTCTCTTTAAAATGAACATAATGCATCAAGTTAAGCCTTTTTAAAACAGAAAAAATCTCTTTGAATGCTATAGAGAATAAACAGTAAATTGTTTTTTATTATAATTTACATGTGTACCTGAATATAAATGCAAATACTATAAATTAATTCTTTTCGTATTCCTGGTTGCTTATGAATTTTTTTCTACTGCCTCATTTAGAGACATCAGCTGCATGATTGACAGTGTTAATTGTAGTGAATTTATGTCAGACGCGAGCTTTTCTCTGGAGCCTTGGAGTCAATGTTTATAGTTGCTACAGAACCTTTGAAATGCATGAGGGTAATGTGATTTTATGGGTTTGTCTTTGCAAGTGCTAGAGGAGCGCTGTGTTGTAGTACTAGAGCCAGCAGTTCATTCTGAGATGTTTTAAACAACTGCTTTCAAAATAACTGGCAATGGCAGTGTAGTCCTTCATCTTAATAACTACTTAAGTTAGAAGCGCAAATAGAAGTGTGTCTTTGGATTACAGCTGTCAAAAATTTATGCTTTGGTTTTATTAAAGCATCCAGAAATAGAATTCTGGGCAGCTGCATGTGTTTCCACATACAAGTTTAGTATAATGTTAGTATGTTTGTTCTTTCCTCTTCCATGATATCTCCCCACGCCATGTTCTGGTCCTTCAGTGTTTGGATTTATTTGTGCTACTTGTTTCTCTAAACTGCAACTACCTGAAGGAAAAATTTGACCAGAATGAACACTTATTACCTGACTTCACATAGGAATTATTTCTGAGTGATAGCTGACAAAGATGTCTTAATTTCCACTAAGGACATTCAGTCACAGTAAGCATTTCTCTAGGTGTGGCTGAACTCTTGTGTTTCTTGGAGGACAACAGGGGTAGTAGGGAAAAGAAATAAATACATTCTCATAATTTTCAAATTGTCTGGACAATCTCTGAAACATAGAACTAATAGGATATAATATAATGCAAAAAACCCCGGGCTCACTGGATGACTTTGACCCCACTTGAAGTTACAACAGCTCAGAAATTGAAGGACTAATATCAAATGCATATTTTCCATTTTAAGCAATTTTCTGAAATCCTCTCTGATTTCAATGATTTTGTGTATGGGTTTCCATAAATAGATTTCTGTCTGATATAAGATGGTGTTCTCAAGATGTTTAATGACTACAGATATGTAAACTGTGTGTAATAGTGCATAAAACATACCAAAACTTACATTGCCGTGTTTTTACATGCACATTTTAACTTCAGTGCAGCACCTGAGTATATTATGGTTGTTTCTATCCCACCTCTTCTTCATACATTTCTTGGTGTTTGTTTCTGTAGGTAAGTTGTCATCTGCACCGTTATGGTATCTGATTCTCAAGTAAACATTAGTGCACACATCTTCACAGAACTACTGTAAAGCAGAAAAATATAAGCATCTCGATTTTATAAAGAATAAAGAGGAATCTATAGAAAAAATGAGATGGTGAAGATCCCACAGAAGCCAGTGGCAAAAACAGAGCAAATTTTCTAAGCCCTAACAGACATCCTGGTACGTCCTTGAAGTCTGCCCGTGACGTGATGAGTAGCAGAAGCAATGTTAAAAACTATAGGCCCAAGAACTCTCCCACTGCCTTGCATGCCAGCCTGCGTGGCCAGTATTCCATGTGGCCCAGTGAAGAAACATGGTTGTCTCAGGAGTGATTCTGAACGCATAGGGGTTGCCACAGGAATGGGCTGCCTATTGCTTATCAGTCTCCCTCAAATTATTTTTAATGTTAGAAGAATATTAAGATATAACCATAAAAGTAATCAATTTTTCTACAACATAAATATTCTTTAAAAAAGCTTCTGCATTTTAGAGACATAAATAGAGTAAAAAATAAACTGTTTATAGAGACTTCACTGTATATTCAGAATTGTCTCTGTTTCATAAAGTTAATAAGCTTTCAGGAATTTACACAGCTTATATGCTAGGATTCATTTCTATGGTGTTTTGTTTATCCTATGGTATTGCTTTCATTCTAGAGGATCTTGATTTGGAGACAAGACTGTCTCTGTGTACCCATTTTGTCCTTGGGTGTTCCATTCAGATTTAAATTCAGTTCAGAAACTCAGTGTTTACTATCAATATTGAACACTGTCTCCAAAGAATAAATGACTGTCATAACCTTTCTTTAGAAATCCTAGTATTCTTCTGGCATGGATAAATAGCATTTTCTTTTGGCTGTCATCTAGTACAAAATTCTAGAATAAATGACATGGTTTTAATTTAAATAAAGTATTTTTTGTTGTTGTTGAAAATGAAACACCCTGCAGGATTGCATGACAGATTTGAAGTCCTAGTCAATAAACTCCTTAAAAACTTAAAATTTTATTTCAAATCAATGTGTACTGACAGATTTAAATCAACTTGAGAGGAGATATAATGATACAAGAGGTATAATAGTTTATTAATAACTCTTGATAGAAGCTAGAGAGGAGAATAAGATATTTTGGAGTGAGTAGCTTGTTTGAAAGATCTTTCAGCGTATTTTTGAGAGAATCATGTACATATATAATATGTACACCTATCCTCGACTTGAAATTTAAGGCAAAAAGAGTTGCTTATATTCCATGCCAGCAGTTTGCAGTAAGGAGCGGGTAACATTCCAAATCTTCATTTTGACGAATAAAGTTTGAACCTTTTGATGCAGTCATGGAAATGCAGGAAAAACACCCCTATTTTGTGTTAAGTCTTATTTTATATTACTGGGCAGACCAAGCAGGTTTGAGAATCTTTGAAATGGTCCGTTGTATCCCGTTTCCAGTTTGGGTTATCTTTAAATGGCACGGCTAATTTCAGCACTGATTTTTTTTTAATAAAATAGTTTCATAAGTCCTATAGCTGTGCAGACATTTCACAGCACAAGTGACTCTTCAGATTGAAATCTGCCATGGTGTTCCATTTCACTGGAGCGTATCTATTCACAGTGCAGGCTTCTGCTGTCTGCTGGCCTTTGGAAACTGCAGTCTGAGCCAGCATTTGCAGAGTTAAAGCCTTTCACAATGTCAAGGAAAATTGTGTCTGATGTTTATGGCTACTTTCCAATGGACCACCTTTTCTGCGGAATTTATCCACCATCTAGTCCATCTATTACTCCTTATTGCCAGCCTGTGCAGGCACCAAGGCACTCTGTTCAGGAAAGCTACTATTTCGCCCCCTTTTTTAAAAGCATATTTGAGAAATTTCCGGTTTACTTATGTGTCCTCTTGCTCTACACCACGAAGGAGGCAGTTGAACCATGAGGAAGTGAGAAGGACAGCAATCAGCCACTGCTCTCTGTGGCAGCTATTGCTCTCAAAGTGATCTACCAGCCTGATGCCATAAGTACTCTCCAGCCCAACTGAAGGCGGAGTGAGGGGGGAAGTCCATTAAATACAATTAAGCAGTGTATCTATTTCCTGATCTTTTCTGATTCCTTTCTTACTTTATGCTTCTTCATATTATTGCATGGGAAGCAATTGGTGCTAAGATAAACATTTGTCGTGGTTTGGGCCATGTTGGCCAATGACAAGACAACAGATGCTCTCCCCCATCTCTCACTCCAAGGAGAGGAAGAAGTGAAATAAAGAGAGTTATGCATTTAGAAAAACTAAACTACTTTAATGAAATGTTAACAATAAAAATATAAATAGATACAATATATACAAAACGGTATCAAGCTCCCAGGGAGGCGTCACTGGGAGGCACTGGGGAAGTTCCAGACTGGATTCAGTGACAAATGGGAACTGGATTCTGGGTCTTGATTCAGGAACCCACAGATAGGGATCAAAGGTAGACAAACTGACAGAGTCTCCCTCAGATGTCAGTCACTGAAGAAAGAGAGCCACCAAAGAAAGTGCCATTGAAGAAAAGCCAAGCCCTTCCATCCTTCAGCTTTTATACTGAGCACGGCAGATGGGGTGGAACACCCGACTGGTCAGTTTGGGTCACCTGTCCTGTCTGCTCCTCCCCACAGGTGCAGCCCCTCCATGGGGTAAACACCCAAGGCAGCTCACCCTGGCTGCCACAGCAAGTGTGAGCGAGAGCCTCTTTCACTCAACAGAAAGTTGGTTCTGCTTCACCCCAAACCAGGACAATGTTTACTTAATAATTATTTTACTCAATTGTTTCTTCATTATTTACTCAATCTAAAAATCAGATGTCCTGTCTGACAGAAATAGTATTGGGTAAATCACCTTGGATAATTACAATCTCAACTTTTTACTTTGCTTAGGACTTATTTAATCCTTTTAGAGTTTGTGTATGGAACTTTGTAAGAAAAAAAAAAAAAGATGTACAGAAAATAGAAAAGCTGGAGATCTACCATGCAAATTAGGAAGGAGAATTTAGCATTTTAATTATCTCAGAGTTAGAAAGTTGAATTGAAAATAAAAGGCTTCAGACTATTTTGTTTGTTGGTTTTAATAACTTTTAGCAAAATATGAGAACTACCATCTACATTATAATATTTATTAAATGAAGTAATTAATTTAATTTCTCATTAGGTTTAAGGAGCTCTCTGTGTACTTATGATTTATAAAAATTCTCTCTCTGATCCGTTTTATCTATGAGCACAATTAATTTTCTTAAGTAAGTATTTAGCTTTGGCTCTTCATATTTAAAAAGAATTATTGGCCTTTCCCTCAACTTTTCGGTTTGATACCCATTCTGTTGAGTGACATACAGACAGATTTTTCATTAAACACACTTATCTAAAAAATTATGAGTCTTTCAAATTTGTGAATATATTCAGAATATATTTGCAGCTTCCCTATTGTAATTGAAATTTGAAATAGTTTTATCACTTTTTTAACGTTATCTAGAAGTTAGCTAAGAGTTCTCTTTGGGTTGTTTGATTTCTTTGTTTGTTTTTCTTGGGTTTTCTTTGCTTTGTGAGGTTTTTTTTGTTAGACTGTAATCATACAATCAAAATTCATACACAACCTTATGATGTACTGGGCCTCTCTGACATCTGTTGGACATCAGTGACTGTTTAAGTTGTTCACGTGTGTGTGTGCTTAACATGGCCTATGAAACTGTTGGCTGCAGCAGTTTTTCGTCGGTTAAAACAGGTTAGAAAACTGAACACAGTAACAAAAAGAAAGCAAAGAAAAAACTCTAGAAATTAAGACATTTTCACTGTTCATTATTTCTAGAAACAGAATTTTAGAATTGATTAGTGAAATAATTGAAAAAAGTTTTAAAAATCAAAATACTGTCAGGGAAATAAAATTTGATTAAAATCTCTCAGTGAACTATTTTTTTTATAATGGGAGAAAATCATGCAGAAGAATAGAGGCAACCCTTCTAAATTTGTCTTATTTTGAAATGAATAGATCATCAACATAATTCTTGTCAAATAAGCAGCGTCTGAATATTTCAATTTTAGAAAAGCTTAACCTTTGTCGGTACTATAACACTTGCTGAATCCAGTTACCTGTTTGGGATTATTTTATTTTCCTTTCTTTTTCTCTGACAAAGGATACAAGTTAATTTCTGACTTTACTGTGTTAGGACAGAATGACATTATAAACAACTAGAGAATGATATGCATTGTTAGTTTTCAGTTTTTTCTTATTAATTTTTAGTTTTAATTTTATCTCAGATGCAGGTAATTTGATGTTTATTTTTGTGTATTGCTCAAATGTGCCGTCATCAGAATTGGTATTATTTTCCTTGTCTTTATTCATTAGTATGCTGGTCCCTCACTGAATCCACTATTTTTCCATTTACTAAGACATAAAAAATATTTTCATTAAAAGAAAACTAAGTGGGCGGAAGGGGAACACCAATTTGGCAGCACTTGACAGCAAGTGGCAGTGATTCAACTACAGTAGTTACCAGTGAATTGATGTGTGATTTTCTCCTAAAGACAAACGAAGACATCAGGATGATAAATTCTTTATCCCCTAATTAAAAATACCAGAAGTACTGTTCTAATGAATGCAAAAGTGTTGCTGTTAATTTTGTATTTGTCAGTATGTCCACATATTTTTTAATCATACCAGTAGAACAAGAAAATGCAGAAAACCAGAGATTTTTAAATGTAATCAACTTCATTCTTTAAGGCACGTAATAAAAAAATATATATATGAGTAATATTTCTACCCGTAAGTCTGGAGTAAAACTTTTTTTCTCCAATAGGACTGGAGAATGCAGGACTACGGAAAATAGAAATCATCTGTGAGCTAGATACCACACGTTGGTATCTATGGTATCTATGACTGACACAGGCTGAACTTTGAATATGCATGTAAACAGTGAAGTCTGAACTAAAACTAAAGTGTTGGACAATAATAGATGGTGTAGAAAACATTAGGAAACAGGAAGGAAAACACAAGCAGCACCTGTATGTTTACCTGATTATTAATTTCATAGGGGTCACAATGTTTACTTTTCCCTGTGTTTAAAACATCAGTGCAGAGGCTATTAGTACATATCACTTGTATAGAACTTGCTAGAGCACAGGTTGTTACTGCAGGAGCAGATTTTTGAATGACTTGAAAAAAATTAAGATTGATGTTTTAACATAAACCTTTGTAGCTTTTCGGACTGTTTTCTCCTTTTGGGAGTTATGTGAAACTAAGCACTAAAATGTGTTCTTCATTTGAGAGGGACCACTATCTTAATTATTTTTATCCATAGGTTTTAATTCATGGAAGTGACTAAAGAAGAGCTGGAAATCTTCAGTCTTACATCTCTTTTATTATTGCCCAGAGAAGCTGTGGATGCCCCATCCCTGGAAGTGTTCAAGGCCAGGCTGGATGGGGCTTTGAGCAACCTGATCTAGTGAGAGGTGTCCCTGCCCGTGGCAGGTCCTTTCCAACACGAACCATTCTATGATTCTATGATTCTTTTCTGAATTTCGCCAGCCTGATATTTAGGTACTTACTTGTGTTTCTGGAGAGAAGTGTGAAAAATGTATGTACACGTGCTTCAGAACTATAAAGAAGGTTTGTTTCCCTTTTTTGTCCCCTTAATCCTATAGTATTTCTTATTGTATTAGAATTGCAGAGGCAGCAAGATGGACACTGAAATAAACATACATGAAAACTTCATGCTTATTAATTAAAGAAACACAACCATGTATTTTCAAAAAGAATTTTCAGGATGCAGTGAATAATACTGTGAAAAAGCTTCTAGCGTGAGGTTTCTGTCAGATCATCAAATACTCTGTAAATCCCATCTTGCATCAGAACTAATTGCCTTGTTTTAGATCTGATTGGGATGGGAATTATATTCATCGCACTACATCATTAACAAACATTAATATATGGCATCTTCCTTGGTATCAGTGTGTTTTCAAAACTGGAACTCCCTAAAAATATTAGTATGCTTGAAAGTAACCTAGATAGTGTTTAATTAACACAATTGGTGCAGCATATGAGCAGATTAAAATTACTGTATTTTCTCGTTTATACTTCTCCTGTGGCTCTCATCCATTTGCCTTTCTTGTTTCCAGGCAACCCTGGTTCATTCTGTCCCAAATGAGATGCTGGTACACGTCCTTTTCCAGTCTCTTGCTTCTCAAGAGTATTCACATTCTTATGACACCTTCTTACCTTATTTTTGTTTTCAGTTTTAACATTATCTTGGTTTTAATGGTGATGATGGGCAAATGAGAAACTAATTTATTTCATCTGTAATTAATACTGTATTCTACTAGTTATACCTTGTTAACAAAGTTTTGCTACACCACTGAGTTCAAAAGTGGTATCCTAGAACGGATGGATCGAGTTTGGTAAAGTGGAATTGCTTCCTTCTCCTCTGTATAGATGATCTTTCTTGTTCAGGCTGTTCTGTAGAGCAGCAGTGAAGAACTTGCATCTAACACGCTGTTTTTTCAAGGCATCTCCAAGCTTCTGGCTTCATCAGCATCTATGGCACTACTCAACATCTCATAACGTACTCATGAGATGTCTCACTGCTTGACACATGAGATGGTCCTCAATATATATGGTACTACTGAACACACACAAATTCTTGTCTTGCACCTGTGGAAATTAATGTTAGGGAAAATAGCTTTTTTATTTAATCAGATAGGTTATTCTGTCCAGAACACAATAATTTACAGTTTTCTGTGTAAATTTTATAGCTAGTTCTGACTTCAGTAATTAGCACGCTACAGTTTTGCATAACCTCTGCCTTGCTTAGTCTGTTGTGTTGTATTTCAGGACCTAGGACGCTGATGAAGTTTAAGTAAAATTTTCAAAACTAAGTAAACAAATGTTTTCAAAAGACAAAATAGGTATTCAACCTATTAGTTGTTATGAGTATTAAATACCACACTGTTTAAAGCACAGAGTGGTGTTGATCCTTTGCTCTCTTCTTCAAGGAAAAAGTAAATAAAAATTTGTACCTTAGAAATTAACATGACCTATGAAGCTAGCTTACATATTTGCACAGAGGCAGTGGAGTAACACAGCAGCATCAAAGTATAGATTATTTCCCATTTATTGCACCTTTTCTATTTTGAGAACATACAATAAATGTCAGAGCAAAACCAGCTACGTATTGTAACTTCATTGCTCAATCTATCGGTCACTTCCTTAATTTATGAAATGCCAGCCTCAGTTTTCAGTGATGGTTGATATTGAATCTAGACTCAAACTAGACAGACTAATAATGAATCTGCAACGAGCAGAACTGTAACTATGTGAACAAGTTGATTTAATAAGGTTAACATCTGTCACTTTCAGCAAGTTTAGCATTAAGACCCTACATATCAAGATACTGTTGCCAGGCTCAAGATAAGTTGCTAGTGAGAAATACCAGCAGGAAATGTCAATGTCTTTGGCATCTGTTTCAAGTAAAAAAAAGCTCCCAAATGGTGTTATTTGTCTTTACTGGTGACATAATGGATATTACAGGAAGGAGTAGTATTTCTGAGGTTCTTCAGTGATCACTGGAACCGAAGAACCTCCAACATCACAAGTTCAGCCAAGCTGTCTCGCAGTTCCTTTAGCAGAGGGTGTGCAACACCAGAATACTACTGTTTCCTTAAGGCCTCTGGGTAGCCAGAAAAAAATAGGTATTTTAAAACCTGGTATATAAATTTTCCTTTCCTGTTTTCTCTACCTATTTTCATGTTTTGTTTTGTGCAAAACCAGAAATAACTATGATCCACTGTTGGCTTGATCACTCCTGGCTCTACTCGATTTCTCCCTTGAAATAATAGAGATAGAAGACTGGAAAGGAGTCATGCAAAATAGGATCTATAACTAGCATTTCATCTGCACTTTACTGTCTATTTCGTGTATTTTTTTTTTCAGATCATGGTAATGCTTTCCTTTGTGTCTTCACTCACAAAATCCGAGTAACTGTAACTTGCAGATGACAGTTTCTGTATAAAAGATATAGCAAAGCGTCTTCAGACGCTGCTTGTATTTTAATACTATTCACAATTTAATGAAAGTTCCAGAAAAGAGATATTACATTTCCTAACTACAGGAATCCTCTAACAATCGCATCATTCAGTCTGTTAAAGTCTAATGATTTGACTTAGATTTCAATTTATATCCTTTATGCAGTTTACTTCTTATTCTGCCCAACCATGGCTGGCAGGGCTCAGTTTCTTCATTATGAAAGACGGTTTTTCCCATTTTTACCAAATCTGTCCTTGAGATTGTGGAAAGAGAACTCTCTGCATTGAGGCTTATCTCTAATTATTGTGATGTCTCACATCTTTTGGCCATTTTTTAGGTCGACTTGTTTATATATTCAGTGATGCAGGAGTGTGAGTTGGCTGGGCTGAAGGGATAATGACGTGATAATCTAATGAGAAGCTCTTTCCTATTGCTAAGCAATCTGATAGGAATTTCCCTTGCTAAATATAATCTATGGGAGTAATTAGGGAGAGATTCATAGATGAGCCAGTTCAATAGTCTGCATCTTCCTAGATGTTCTTGCGACCCACAGATACGCTTTGTAAGTCCAGTAACTGTGCTGACGGACTTGTCACACCTGACATTGGTGTGAAGGATTACACAGAGCAAAAAAGGAAAAGCCAGTCACACCCACAGGAATCTTCAACACAAAGTGATGCATTTATAGTATAGGTTAATTTCCCAAATTGACGACTTCAGTATTTATTTTTATGGATGCATTTTAATATAAAAGAAGATATTTACCTTCTAAAAGTTGAAATAGTCCCACTCTGGAAACCTTTTCCCTCCCTCCTGCAAACTCAGTGGCATATAAAACTAACAAAAAGAAATATCTTTCCTCCACAAAAAGCTGTTTTATTTCAGTCTATAAGCCACTAATTTTAGGAACTGTTCAGAGAACATGCAAAGAAAATCTTCTGAGTTAAATTGAAGAAATAAAAAGGAAAAAAAAAATAATTAAAAGGTCCTTTGATTTAAGGACTAAGTCTCCTGGGTACAAAAGCAAATTGTATCTCATTACTACAGAAATTTATACATAAACAACCTGTGCGATTCTTAGGACACAAAACCTTTTCCAGTATATCTTACTATATCTTCTGGGAACTTATTGGGCATTATATGTACAGTAAATCTTAATATTGGAATAAATATTATCTATCAGACTCTAAACTGTGTATACCTCATAGTATTATTAAAATTAAATTATAATTTTATTTTAGTGAAATGCTTGCCATATGCGTTTGGAGTCTTCTGCTACGTTTTTGTATAGCTTGTGTATACTGTATAAATAGTATAAATTATGCTTAAAAATCCATTTTTCTTCTATTCTATATTCTATGCAATATATTAATCCATCATGTTAGATGTACTTTCTTTAGTTGAACTTAGGTTTGAAGTTCCTTATTAGAGGATTATTGTTTTATAAACTGTGTGGGAATGGCATCTTCACTGACTGGACTCACTTGCTTCTCCCTAATATGTGAAATATTCTTCACTGGTCTTTTCAGAGGCTTTTTGTAGAGATACTGCATGGCTCATCTGATACACTCAAAGTAGATTGTTTTCCTGCATTTTTTACGTAATTCTATGTATGTCACAGGAGACTATGGATGTGTGAATCAATTTAAAAATATACAACTCTGTTCAAAGTTTTATGAGGTAGCAATGGGATTAATTTTCAAACTGAGATATTCCTGAGTTTGTTCATTGATTTTTGTCCTCATTTTTCCTATTTTTACCCTGCTTCTTTTCTCAGTAATGAGTTAAAACCAAAAAAAATCCTTGGTATTTCACATGCTAAAAAAAAATATTTCTTAAACAAAGCTGCATCTTGGGAGAACAGTCTATTTTCATGCCAAAGCCACTGTATACACTTTATTTGTGCTGAGGCCTGATCTGATGAAACTTCAGTGCCTTAGAGTTTCAGATACTGTCTCATAACAACTTCAAGGTACAACCAGGTGAGATTTTATCATCTGGAGGTGCCATGAAAATCAAACTGTAATTAACCTGTAGCACTTATAAGTTACACATTACCATCTAACCCTTTAATAATATAATACAATGTTAAAAATATTGCTGCTGCTTTGTTTTTTTGCCAGTTAAAATTTAAATTGGAATTGAATAAGAATGGAAGATAAATCATTATTGCAATATACCACTATATTGCGACTATAGACTTTTTTTTGTTGACTATATGACTTTTTTTTTTTTTTTCATTTCTGGTGAACATTTTGCATTTTATGAGCTGTAAAATGCATTGCAAGAATTCGCTGCATGACAAATGATGTATCAGTTGCAAACTCAGGCGGGGAGAGACCAGCGCTGCTGTTACAACATTACTTGTTATGATCAAAGGAAAAATTACTAGAATTAGACTTATTTGGTGCCTTAGACTACTATTAGTTTTATGTACACTCTAGCCTTTGGTTAAATACATAGAAGCTACCGTGGTCTTAGGAAGTCCCTGACCTTCAAATAGCTGCCTGTATGACATCTGCTTTTTACGACTGGCAGACAGAGTACTTATCTAGGTGCACCACTCATCTTACTGCTGATAGTGAAGTAATGGAACCGCTCAGGCAGAACCGCTTTCTGTGCTGGTGCCAATATTTATGGAATATAGTCAAACAAATAACATTTAAAATTAAGTGATAATATTTAATTAAAATAAATGCTAACAGAAGACTTTACAAGTTTCTAAATTTCAGAACGGAGGTTAAACAAAGTTACGTAGTGCCGTATCGATACTTTTCATATCGATCCTCACACAAAGTACTGCTTGCAAAGAATATTTCATTATAGTTAAACTGGTGCCTTAATTAGGTGATTAAACATCCTGAAAACTAATCCATGTTCAAATCATTGAAGCTGAGTTAGAACAAAGGTAGATTATAATAGATAAATAACAGGAGAGGTTAATAAAGAGGTGAAAGATGATTAAAAATAAATGAATAAAATTTCAGTGGGTGGTAAGAAAATAAATCATTGGGATTAACTGTGGAAATTAATTTAAACAAATAGAACATGCATCAGTGGAAAAATGCACCAAAAAGACACAGTAGAGCATATATAAAAGAAATGGAATTGTATATCATTTTGAGTTAGAATATAGCAATAGGAAAAAAAAAAGTCTTCAGTGGAGGAAGCAATCAATCAGTGTCTCACATTGACTGACAGCAGCTGACCATGTAAACTGCCTCCTACCGAAGTTGAGACACTTAAAGTAAGACTGTAAGTGTTATATTGCTTTTTGTTAATAGCTAAAAGTGATATTTTTTTTGCTGATGGTGGCCATTAGAAATATACAGTCTGGGGGTGTTTCATATGTGAAATTAAATACAGGGAAAGCTAGGGTAGTGACAATGGTACTAGAATAAGTTAAGCAAATTTATTTGAACTCTGATATTCCTGCTTACCTTCTGTCTCTCAAGATAAGGTAGAAACATCTGCTTCTCTGCTTCTTACTGCTTCCTTATATGGCTTAGGTCAATGGAATGTAGGAATAAATACATGAATAAGTAAAAACCAAAGTCCTTAATGCGGCATGTGAGCTGCAGCTAAGGCTGTCCTCACCACCCGGACACATTCACCCAACGTTGAGCTGGCAGTATAAGATCAGACACTTTGATTCTTTAACATATGGGACATGGTGGAATGCAAAAAGGTAGAAAAATAATAGCTAAAGATATGCCATTGGCAGAGAGCAGTAGTAGCAGGTCTGGGGACTTTGCTGGGTTTGCGTTCGTTGCCATCCTTAGGGCTGTTGTAAATTCCAAGGGGACCGTAAGGTGCGTTTGGCATTTTGACACCTGACTAGCAGGGTGGATGGTAAGGCGAATTCATCCACTGTACAAAGTTTTTTACTATTGACACATGTTGAATGTAGCTATAATATCTGGATTTTTAGTAAAAAGGCGTATTTGAGACCATATTGATTAAATGGGAAATTTTTGCAGACTTTTCCTATGGAACTTTTTCTTAAGTTGTGATTATTTTTGAAATTTGCACACAACCATACTCATTTTATTATCAAATATTACTAATCACTCCATTTTCATAGAGGTATTAGTGTTCTGTGACTATAAAACAGATTAAAACTGATATCCATGGAGAAAATTGTCAGATATAGATAGATAGATTCTACATTATGTCTGTCTGTGATATAAAAATGAATGTTCTTGGGTTATTTTATGTATTGCCTAGCAAAAATGGCCAGTGAAAAAGAAAAATGATTACGTGTTGCATGAACAGAATCATCATCTTTAATACTTTTTCTGCCTAAAATCAAATAATATTAATGACTCCTTAGTGTGTACCTTCAGGATGAAATCTTTTACCTTCTTTAATCATTCAGATGACAAAAAGGTCAAATAAGTGTTAATAACACAGCGATAACATAAGTGCTAAACTTAAAATTTTTAGTTCATTGGAAATACAGATTTTTTTTTCTCTAAGAGGTGTGTGTACTTAGCTCCTAAACAATTCAAAACCTTATTATAATTCAAGTTTTCAAAAAATCTACAGCTTACACTCACTGTAAACATTAGCCCATTGTTTGCATCCTTTATACTGTACTTTTTATTATGTACTATAATTTCTTGTAGGCATCTGTCCTATGGAATGGCAACTTTGCAGTGAAAAATGTAATTTAAATTATTCTTGTTTTTAAATAGTTTAAATACTTCTTTGTTATACATTTTTTTCTACGTACAAAAGAGGTTCCATTTACATTGATGAAAACTGGTAGGATTTCATAGAGGGTTTTCTTATTATATATTCAAAATACTACTTCTTCTAATATGTCACAGATTTGCTTGCTCAGAAACGGGCACAGCATGTGCAAAATATTCATACAGCATGCTGTCATCCTGCACTGAGTAATGTGGAAATTAATGGGACTTCTCTATAGACATAGATCTGAATGTTGGCCGTTTGTGTATTTTTAGCATGTAAATTCAGAAATTTTACCTTTGCATCTTGGATACGTTAATTAGGAATACATACCTGTGTTCAGGGGAGTCTATACTAAGTGTGATACAGCAATATGAAATTAATACCTTTCTTAGGTTTTTCATCTATTTCCTTCTCTTTTATTTTATAATATACCTGCATAGCCAAGATATCTTGTGTCATTAAAGGAGAAATGTTTTCTACAACTCTCATGAAGTCATATTTAATCTATAGATAATTCGGAAAGAAACTAAAAAATAAATGTAATAGAAGAATATGTGAAATATAAAAGAAAAGCAAATGACAAAGCATGAAAACTGACCTTAAACACGTTAATCAGCTGCTTTTGAACTTATTTCCTGATTTAATTGAGTATAATATAGACCATTAGAAGTAAGTATTCTGTATGATGTGTAAAAAATCAGCCTTGCCAACCTCATTAAAACTAATAGAAGTTTGATAGTTACTTCTGTCTTGGGCTACATTTATCCCTGACAAAGCTTCACTGGAAGCACTACAGCTTATTCTGAGAAAAAAAAAAAAAAGGCAAATAAGCCTATTTTGCTACTTTATAAATGTGTTTGGGTTTGATTTTGGTTTTACCTGGAATGATTATGCAGATACTAACAGATAAGAGAAGACAGTTAGATTTTGGATGTGTTTACATGACAAAATTTTGTTTGCATACCTGCAGGAAATATTGACTAACAAGAAACATTGCTATTGAAAATTACGATTTTTTTTTCTAGGCCCTTTCTTCTTTATTCAAAAAAACCAACAAAACTGTCAGAAACTACATTTATTACTGAAATTCTTAAAATAAATTAGATTAGATTGTTTCCCCATATCTGTCTGATAATCTAAATTATTAAAGGTATTTTCTATGTATTTAATATACCTGGAACCACACTGTGCTCCAGCGGCAGACTCAAAGAAAAGCTACATGTGTGAAGACATTTAGATTAAATTAAATTTTTAAGATATCCTTTCATACTCTGTACTTAGCTAACTGCATTCATAATAGTGTACTCTGGGGGTAAATAATGTACCAACAGAACATTACCTGATTTGGTTTTATATTTCTAATGGTTTAGGGAAAAAACCCAAAATGTCCATGTATATAATAAAACTGAAACAGAGGATCTGACAAAGAGCTTAATTAGCAATATTGAGCTGTTTTCCCACTAACCATAATAGCAGTATATGAAAATAATTTGTCTTCCTCCACATTAAAACCAGAAAATTAATATATTTGGAATAATTCCTACAAAACTTAGTTGCAGACTACCACAACAATACAAAAAAACCCAACCTGCTATGTTTGGATGACTCAAGTATAGAACAAGATACATCTTATTCAAATCTTACTACTATTTTGTTAATTTTGTCATGGACAGAATTTTGTGGCCATTTATGAAATTCCTGCTGGAGTAAAATCAGAATCATAATGGGGGTAGAAGTTCTCTGACTTCTAGGGAATAAGAAGATACTTCGAAGATTTGAGAAATTAATACTGTACAGGAATAAGGTATAAAAGCTTGGCAGAAAGCCAAGTCTTTTCTAATGGTGCCAAAGTTTACAGATATAGCTATATATAAAAAAATGTAAGGACAAATTGGTATATAGAAGAAGCGTGGTTAAAATATCAGGAGATAGGGGTAGTGGTGAACAAATGTCTGCAGAGAAAAGTTTTGTGCTAGATATGTGGATTTTACATATCTGAATAAAGATGCATTCAACATACAGGAAGCATTCAGTTTAGCAATAGTAGGAGAGTGAACACTGAGGCAGTTCAGGGCATCTTTACTTTTTCCTTCATATATGCTATTCTTCACCATCCGTGTTTGGGAAACTGTAGAAAAAACAGCTGCATTCATATATTTAAGGAGAGAAAACATAAAGAGTTGCGGTGAACAGCTCGATGTCCAAGTGGCGAGCAGTGATGAGTGGTGTTCCTCAGGGATCAGTATTGGGACCAGTACTGTTTAACATCTTTGTTGGCGACATGGATGTTGGGACTGAGCGTACCTTGAGCAAGGCTGCTGATAGCACCAAGCTGTGTGGTGCGGTTGACACCCTGGAGGGAGGGGATGCCATCCAAAGGGACCTTGACAGGCTTGAGAGGTGGGCCTGTGTGAACCTCATGAAGTCTAACATGGCCAAGTGCAAGGTCCAGCACGTGGGTCAGGGCAATCCCAAGCACAAATACAGGCTGGGTGGAGAATGGCTTGAGAGCAGCCCTGAGGAGAGGGACTTGGGTGTGTTGGTGGATGAGAAGCTCAACATGAGCCATCAGTGTGTGCTCACAGCCCAGAAAACCATCAAAAGAAGTGTGGCCAGCAGGTCGAGGGAGGTGATTCTGCCCTTCTGCTCCGCTGTGGTGGGACGCCACCTGGAGTACTGCGTCCAGCTCTGGACCCCTCAGCACAAGAAAGACATGAACCTGTTAGAGCTGGCAAAGAGGAGGGCCATGAGGATGACCAGATTGCTGAAGCACCTCTCCTGCGAAGATAGGTTGAGAGAGCGGAGGTTGTTCAGCTTAGAGAAGAGAAGGCTTCAGAGAGACTCTGTAGCAGCTTTCCAGTATCTGAAGGGGGCCTACAAGAAAACTGGAGAGGGACTTTTTACAAGGGCATGTAGTGATAGGTCGAGGCATAATGGCTTTAAACTGGAAGAGGGTTGATTTAGATTAGATATTAGGAAGAAATTGTTTACTGCGAGGGTGGTTAGACACTGGAACAGGTGGCCTAAGAAGTTATTGAGGCCCCATCCCTGGAAGTGTTCAAGGCCAGGCTGGATGGGGCTTTGAGCAGCCTGGTCTAGTGGGAGGTGTCCCCTGGCCAGGCCAGGGGAGGTTGGAACTAGAGGATCTTTAAGGTCCCTTCCAACCCAAACCATTCTATGATTCTATAAATCAGAATACAAGAATATCACGTGCAGTTAACATTCTATGTTATCATTAACATACATCTTCCTCTATGAAATCTTTATCAAAATGTACATTTGCATTTATGTAGACTCTCTTTTTTTAGCAGAGTGGTAACAAAACCAATTAATTATGCTATTTCTTTACCATCTAAAGTGGGTGATTTGGTGTTTTGGTATCTGTCCAGTTCTTTCCTGTTTGCCTTGTACTATGTTTCTTCAGTGTTGTATATTTTTGGGGAATTTGGATTTTAATAATGGAGTCTCAGGATTGCATGCTTTTCACTGTATTTGATGTATGCGGTTTTGTCTTTCATTTGAGTGAGGAAACATTTGTAGATTTGATGAATCAGTTACCCAGTTTTGGTGATACACATGGGCTACTTTCAGAAATATGATGCCTTTAAACCTTTGAAAGACTAAACATGTGTCATGTCTTTAAGGTTTCTGGCATGGTATCATCTCAAGGTTACCTTCCTTTTTTACCACCTTTTGTGGTCTTCTTTCCATCACTGCTGGTCAGAGTAGTTGTATAGATTTGTGACTCAATGTTTGATTGACATAAAATATAGTATATATAACACATATATAACAAATATATAACACATACGAGAGAAATGCTCAGCTAAAGGATCAATTGTCTTACATTTCCCTGTGGTTTTTCCTGCTTTCTTTGTTGCAATCTTAATGATACCAGTTTCCAAGGCAGCTTTGCCTTTTGATTGGCACTGACATACAGATTTTGCTGCCGGTGGGCTATGCAATAAAGGTGTGAAAAACACTGTTTGATCGACAGATATTATATCGTCTTGATTATTATTATGATTGTCTTGATATGTTTGTGATTTTGGCTTATATATATAATTATTAGCTTATAATCAGTTAAATATTTTTGTACACTTGTTTTCAGTCAATAGAGACTCAATAACTCCCAAGTAACTACATACTAAAACAGAACTGAAAAGTATCATTGAGATTCAACATTTCCTTATCATGCAGCTTGGGAACTTTACTGAGCAATGCTGAGAGACAACAGATTTCACAGGCTGCAAGACAGAAGGAGGAAGGAAAGGAGAGAGGGAAAAGGCTTGCTCTGCTTTAGGAAGAGGCGTGATGAAAAATATCTGTAGAATTTAGATGGGAGTGACAGAAAAACAATCAGTGTGGAACAAATTTGGTGTAAACTGTGACATCAGTCATTATTTTTAGAGGGAACTGAACGTCAAATGAAACTGCACCTATTTGTATGAGGCTTTTAGTATCTGACAACTGCAGCCTGAATCCTGTCTACAAGTGATTACACTTGATAATACAAAGTCGAGAAAAAATGAGTTTGTGGGAAATAAAATAAAAAATATGTAGGCACTTAGGAGGACCAGAAAGATTCAGACATATAATTAGAGGGGTTTTTTGGTTTTGATGGCAATATGGAAGACTTTTTTTAACTGGGATTTTTACTCTTTCTCCTGATGGCAGGCAGCGTGGAACTGAAACAAGATAGATGCAACCTTTCCTCATGCCATACAACAGCCTATCTCAGAAACTGGGTCTTAACAGAATAGTGATAAAATTATTACAACATATTTCTATACAGCCATAATGTTGATATGAGGATGGTTGATCTCCTTTTCGTGACGAAATTGCACAGATTGAAGTTATAAGGGTCACAAAGATGCTGAAATTCTTCATGGCGTTCTCCAGTGTGATCCTGTGGTTGTAGGCAACCGTTGCTTAAATCGTAGCAATCTCAGTGTTGTTCTAGAACAACAATGTAGTTTGATTTGTGATGGAAAAAGTCTTATTTTTTTTTCCTTTTTCTTTTTACTTTGATGTCTGTTAGCTATGTATTTTCATTGTTCTTTTTCTCTGTTTGGTCTTTGCTTGTTCAGACACTTAATAGCTGCTCACCAATTTTCTAGTATTCTAGGTCATGCGTGTGCAACAGAGAACATGCGGTTTTCCAGACAGACCTTTCTGTACCACAATGACTATGACACGTCATAGTGAGGTGGCAGAGGTGTTACATTTGGACTGGTTTCCTGTATGAAGCCTGCTGTGGGCACTTCCTTTACTTCAGACATGGCTATGTTTTTGTAAGGCAAGTAGAACTGCCTCTGATGATTTTCAATATTGATTGAAGATTGTTTTTTTTCAAGTGCTTCAATTCGCCTCAGCCTCTCATCAGAAGCTGATAGGCAAGTGGTCCAGAACATGTTTTGTAAACGTATCACTATATTCTGTTTTTCTGTCAATTTGAAAGGCTTACTTTTTCCTTTAGTTGTCATATTTTCATGCAGAAGGCTGCTTCTGTTTAGTTTTACTTTTTTATCTCTTTTTCTCTCTTTCAATATAAATAATACCTGTTAGCTAAGCATGTACCTCTTTGTGTCCATCTGGTCGCAGAAAGCAACCTGATATACAGCCATTCTTACTGTCTTCTCTGTATTTTCAGATTCCTGATTTCATAAAGAAGGGATCTCCTTTACACCATATTCAGTGTTTAAGTATAGAAAGAAAGAGTCAAAATTCTCCAATATCCAGCCGTTACGTCTTCCTTCACATATGTTGATAACCCATCAAACACGCTTGAAAATAGAATTAGCTCATGATTGTGCACCAGAACTATTAAGGTACCGAAAATTGGGAAGCTATTTAGTGTAACAAAGGGGCTTTTTAGCTGGATTATAAAATAAGGGATTGATTTTCTTCTGTCTTTGCACATTTAAACCTTAAATGTACCCAGAATTCAAATGGTTAGTAATAAAGACTGTAGATGTTATGTCTGCTTAAAATGCTTTACATATCTGTTTATAAACTTATAAATCCTAGACAAACTTAATTTTCTCTGTTAAAAATATATCTATATACATTTCTGCTTATATAAACATATAATTATTATGTTTTTCATATCATCAGGCAAAGTTGGCAGGGAGTAGTAACAGGAAAGTTATCAAGTCTTTGTTTCAGTTTAGGAAAAGTGTACCCTTGTTTGTGAGAGTTATGTGCACGCGCTGACCGACAGATTGCATCCTTATTTCCCATTAATTCACATTAATTCCAACTCTCACTGAGTTGGAGGAAGTACAAATCCCTGAAGCACTTTGTCTCCCAGGAGGAGTACTGATTCCTGCAGCTGGTCAGCTCTGGCAGTCTGGAGAGGCAGAAGGTAGGCTGGGTCTCCAAGGAGGTCATTCTGTCTCTCAAAGAATTTGCAAGTGGACTCACAGCATAGAAAAAAGCATTACAGCCAAGTCTGGATTCAGTTATCACAAGCTTCTGGTGCAGCCTTGGGCAAGTCATTCAGCCTCTGTCTTCTTCAAACATGATCTGTAATAGAAGAGTATCTGAGCCTTCCTTACATATTTTTGGTTGTTACTGAAACACTTTGATGTACTTGGTATCTGTGAGTCTATTGTATATTATGGTGAATTTTCCTTTGGAAAGGTAGATAGGTAATCCTCCCAAAAGTAACCTTTAAAATAATATGTCCCAATCCTTCACTAACAAGATACTGATTACAGCCAGAATACCGACCCTCTGGTCCATACTGACTTTTAATCCATTCTGATCTACCACTGCATGCTAAGAGCTGATTTCATGAAAGTCAAAGAAAGTTCAGTATTACAGGGAAGATGACAGCTTTTGCCTAATCAAACAAAAAGTTCTGATGAAATCTTTTGTTTAAAATGTCAGAATCATAATTCATAGAAATGTGATTTTTAAAGCTTGATAACAAAAAACTTACTGATAATTTGTCGCGTATGAATAATACCACAGTAATCAGTGTGACTACTTATTTTTTAATAAGAACTTCCTTTTAGTACTTTGCGAGAGATTATGATATGTATTCATCCTTGACAGGATATCGTCCTGCCTTCTGACTACTTCTCCACCTCCAGCCTTTCCTAGGTCCTCACCCTTACTGCTTCTGCGTGTCTTTACCCCTCAGTGCCTGCCCGTCATCCCCAGTGACGGCATAAGGTTTGTCAGTAGGAGTTTTGGTTTGGTGAACATAGTGAAGTCCCTCGTTTGAGAACTTCACCCTTACACCTCAGCAAGTACATCAGGTAGATAGAAATATTCGCTTTTTAGTATCATTCCACCTGCTAACTGCAGTGCCCCTCCCTCAAAACAGATAACAATAATATAGAATTGTATAGCACTACTCTTTCGCAGTACGTTTAGCACTGTGAGATTGGAATTAAAGTACGCATTTGAGTGAGATTTGAGGAAGGAGATACAACTATCTGTTTGTATTCTGGAGGGCAGTATACTGTAAACGGATAGCGTGCGTTTAGGTGTGGCTGATGATTTTAGATTTTTGTTCTGTAAATCGGATAGAAAATTCAGCTGATCAACCCTAATTGTAAGTTAATGGTTTCAGACTAGAACCAACTGTATTTAAGATCAAGTGTAAAGGCTGCATTTTAAATAAAAACACCACGTCAATTAAGAAGCTTTTACAGATATTACATTTGAACAGCTCTGACAAATGCAGTAACAAAGAGAATAGCTGCTTAAATAGCCTTGTAAAATGGAAGAAACCCTTTTTTTCTGATAGATGTTTGTTAAGTATTATCAATTTCACGGAAGACGGTCTTACATTAACTTTGATCAAAAACATAAACCACATGAACATGATACTTTGCTTTTTACCCAGTGCATTGAAGAAGAGTTGAGAATAGTGTAGAGAATTTGGAATAGGTTTTCCAAATTCTAAAGTAAGTAGAGATTTGTAATTTGAAGGAAATACATTTATGAGGCATCAAACATGCATAATTTAATTCAGCTAGGTGTATACGTACACACGTGTGCATGTTTGAACAGGAATCTTGAATAGAAATTAATATGTGTCCTTAGTGATGTCCTGAACAGTTTCTGTGGTATATGATGAAAGGCTGTGGTAAAGCACACCAAAGCAAGCATTGTCATGCAATTCATGGGGGGACAATAACAAAACCATCTATCATTTATTCTTAAAGATTTGCTTTGTGGATATGTGATTCTTCACTTACTGAATAAGTAAGTAACCAGTTTTGGTTAACGTGTTGCTATTGCTTCCTCAGACTTTCACTAACCTTAAAGGAAATGTCTCCATGAGAAGTAGCTGCTGATCAAAGAGTACTTGTATGGACATTTCCAGCTCATAAAACGCCTTTGCTAAAACTGAATTTTCTGAAGCCAGTACCTGCCAACTGTAATTTCAAGTAGATGAGAAAGGGTTTCCTTCTAACAATTATGCAATGTCACTTAAAGATTATTTGTTTGTGGGGAAATTGGAAAATATTTTGTAGTTCATGTCTACTTACCCAATATTTCACTTCTCTCCTCAAGGTTCATAGGAGCATACCAAAGAGGGAAATAAGTCCTCGGTAATCCTAGAATTAAAAACCACATCTTGTGCAGTTCAGGTTATCATTAACATTTATTGTCTGAAGAAGTGATGGTACGGTCTACTTCTGCACCTACACGACATTGTCCCTTCCCACAAGTTATGATACATAAATTTAAAGCTATATAGTTCTTAGGGTTTGATTTGTTCTTTGTTTCCCTACTTCAGTTGTCATTATTTCTCCAAGCAGAACTCTTGAAAAGGCTGCGGTAAAACATGGAAAAAGTTCAGAGAGAGTTTTTGTAGTTTTCCCACTTACAGTCACTGACAATTTATTAGTCATTCATGCATAAAGTCAGCTGAGAAATTTGTAATTTCAATTCCCAATTTTCATACATTTATGTTAGATACCAGTTCTCTTGCATACAAGGGTGTTAACAGAAAGAAAAATCTAGCTAAAACCCATAAAGATATCTAAAATATAGTGACCTGCGAGGCTGCGGGGTTTCTATTGGCACTTACTCATCTCTTTTACCTAGAATCCTCTGGCAATGTTGGACATATATAGAGCCGTGTTACAGGCTTATTCTCTTCCTTCAAAGGATGAAGGTAGTTTTGTTTTCTCTATCCTACATGCTGCCTACTGTCTGAGCTTTTACTCTGTAAATGGGTGTACTGGGTCTGGCTGGGATGGAGTTAATTTTCTTCATAGCAGCTCATACGGTGCTGTGTTTTAGCTCTTCCTGAACGGTGTGCACAGCATCAAGGCCATCTCTGTTTTCTGACTCTGTCCCTCAGTGGGAAGGAACACAACCAGACAGATGACCTGAACTAACTGAAGAGATATTCCATACCATACAATGTCATGCTCAGCAATAAAATGGAGCGGAGCAGGACTTAGGGAGGTTAGCCACCTTCTACTCAGAGACGGGCTGGGCATCGATCTGCCTGTGGGAGGTGATGAGTGATTGCCTTCACATCACTTGTTTTGTTTTTTTGCTCTCTTCTTCCACTGTTCGTTCATTTATTAAACAATGTGTATCTTGATCCCTGAGTTTTCTTGCTTTTACTCTTCCTTTCCTCTTCCCCCGTCCCACCGGGAGTGGGGGAAGTGAATGAGCAGCTGTGTCAAGCTTAGTTGCCTGCTGGGAGTTAACCCACTGCAATGGGAAATCCAGATTCTGTTTCTTTATCTGCTTAAGGATATCAAAATTTAAACTTCTAACCTCCCAGGAACTTGATTTTATGGCCTCTCTGTGGCCATTCAAAGCGGAGACACATTCTTCTCCTGCTGAACCTTTGCCACTGTGCAGTGTTCCAATTTCAGAAGGTGATAAAGGGGGCAAGAAAGAAGAAACGCAACTTTAGGTTGTATTTTATAATTATAACATTCACATGAGGACACAGAAACTGAGGTTTCCAATCCCTGCTCATAGGACTTACTAATTATATATTAAACCTTCAGTGGATGAATCAAAAAATCCTTGAGATAGGAACTAGAACCTACACCTGGATACCCTAATTATTAGATCACAGATCTGTGTTCTTCCCAACACACCTTTAAGTCCTTTACATGTCCTTAGTCCTTAACTCACTTTCCATTACAGACTGTAGACTGTTGCAGCTGCTGGTGTTTACTGCAATCTTACGCTAAATGTAGGTTTGACCAACATGCAATTAATAGAAATGATAAGTGGTGGCAACCCAATCCCTAGTGTGGCGTGTTCTTAGAATAACTATTAAATCAGACCTGTCAAGGGACATAGGAGGAGGAATACTTAATTTCTGTTTCCTAATTAGATTTAGCGTTTCAGTTTAAGCCTGTCCTGTGCCTAACCAGAACATAAACTCCAAGTATACAAACAATGCGTGTGTGCAGGCATGCATGTATAAAAGCCAGTGGAGTATACCACAGTGGAGAGAGCAGTATCTTGTGGAACAAGAACTGTGTGGGTTATTCCTTATCAAGATGATACTAACAAAAACTATTAAGCTGGTGTGCATTGGAAAATGGAAAAAAACAAATGAACAAACAAGTCATAAGCTTATAGAAGACGGTAACTTTCTCCTATGCGTTGACTCTTGTGCTTAGCCTGAGCTGCCATAGGTCCAGGTCTGCGTTTTTGGGAATAGCTGGGGAAATCACCATTTAGGGCAACCACACAGTGCAAAATGCTTTGCTTCAGCGTGTTGTAGTGCTGGGCCTTGTCTTAGCATAACCACTTTCTGTGCTTACTACAAGAATAAAACAATACTCAGGAAAATACTACCAAGATTTATAAAGTTCTGGGGAGGACTTACCTCAGTAGTCCCCAAGGTAAAATACACTTTTTCTTCACCATAAAAGTGATTCCAGTGGTGACTTCTGTGGTAACTGCTGTGAAATAGTCACTTTGTCCTACAGCTTGCATTGCTACAAAAAGTTATCAAATGATGGTGGGACTTCCATGAGTTTATGAGTCAATCTTTAAAGTCTGTTATATGCTGAGGTTCTTAAACTGCAAAGGAACATAGCTGTACTTAGCAGAGTGAATACTTAAAATTAATCAGGACTTGAGTTTTGCCTCATATAGCTACTCTTAAAAATGGTTAAAAACAAAAATTCTGAAAAATCTGCTTTAGCAATATTTGTTATGCAAGAATATAACATATAGAAACTATGTTTAATACTTGAGTAGTTATTTTTTCTAAAAGTCCTCCTATCTGCAAGCTTTTCATGTTTAATCCCAAACATTTTTAAAAATTAAATTAAATAGCTCTTTGTATTAGTTACATATAAGAAATTTCATTGTCAGTTTTTCAGTCTTATTTCTTCATTTGAAGATTCCCCTTTAGCCATCATGAACTAACTCTCTGAATAGCACATAAAAAATTTCAAACTCAGATGAACAGACCTGCAATGCAGAATTAGAACACTGAAAATCAAATTCTTTAAAATAAATGTAAAAAAAAAAAAAAAGCATTGTAAGAGAGACTTTTTTTTAACCCTGCTGTTGTTTAAAAATATTTTACTAGATTTTAACATGTGTGCAACTACAGTTATAAATGAATTTTGGCCATTATTAATGATAGGGTTGGCCAAACATGGCAGCTCAATAGGTGCAAGATGGCTGCAGCTCCCAGGTGCGGCCAGCAGTGAGGTACAGCATTCACTCCCGTCCATCATGCGGGCACTCGTACACAGGGTGCGCGCGTGCAGCTGGCCACACAGATCAACGCAGGCAGAAAACTCTCGGTGGAAATCACACGCACGCTGAACAGAGAGTCCCTCTTTGCCCAGGAGGGTAGGAATGGAGTTAATGAGACAGGTCAGACTACACTGGTGAGGCGCGGGGCATGGCCAGGCGTCCTGGTTTGGGGTGGAGCAGAACCAACTTTCTGTTCGGGGAGAGGCTCTTGGGCACACTCATTGCTGTGGCAGCCAGGGTCACTGACTCTTGTGTCTACCCCATAGAGGGGCTGCACCTGTGGGGAGGAGTAGACAGGACAGGTGACCCAAACTGACAAATCGGGTGTTCCATCCCATCTGCCATCCTCAGTACAAAAGCTGAGGGATCAAAGGGGTTAGGCTGGCTCTTCTCCAGTGGCTCTCTTTCTTCAGTGACTGATGTTTTTCTTCAGTGACTGACATCTGAGGAGGACCTCATCAGCCTTTTGATCCTGGTCATTGTGTCCTAGTTCCCATTTGTCAGTGAGTCCTGTCTGGAACTTTCCCAGTACCTGCCAGTGACATCTCCCTGGGAGCTTGATACAGTTTTGTATATATTTATTTATATTGTATCTATTTTATTATTTCCCTTTTTATATTATAATTAGTATTTCATTAACTCATTAATATCTCTCTCTCTTCCTCCTTTCGTTGGAACGAGAGGTGGGGGAGAGCATCTGTTGTCTTGTCATTGGCCAACCCGTCCCAAACCATGACACCAGGCAAGTGTAATGACTAGGAACCGTTTTATTCCCTTACTCCTCTCTCTCCTAATGCTCAGTCTTCCACAAACTGTCTTGATCCTTCCCTTTTCCCCACCTTTAATCCTTCTTCAAACCTCCCATAATCAGCCTAGCACAGGCCCCAAATGCTCTTCCCCTGCACCCCCACGATGAGCCCAGTACCCTGGGTAGGGACCCCCGCTCTGTCTGTACAGTGTGACCAGAGAGCTGCCCCCCCGACTCCTGGTGTGGGGTGTCCCCTAGCTCCCAGGACTGAGGCTCCTCTGACAAAACCCCATAGGGGCCTGGGGTCATTGCTCCTCACCAGGTCCTTGTGTTTGTGGTGATTACCTCTTAGTTATATGACCCAGCAAGTAATAGGAGAGGAAGCTTCAGAATAATTAAATATGATGATGATTGTCCACCTGAAAACAAGTCCAACAAGACTAATAAACCACAGGTGCCTTTAATCAAGGTTGTTTCAGGTCTGAAACTGGTTTGCTGTTTGCTGCTGACTTACCTAATAGCTAGCTTGTCCTAGTTGGAAATTAATTTATTTTGCAAGCTTTAGAATACCACCTCTAGGCACTTTACACCACTTTGAAAAACAAAGCCGGCTTTAAAATCCCATGTGTTGACAAATGATTAAAAATAAGCCCATAAGAGTTTGTACTTAAGTACTGGGTACTGTTGTCTGAACTTTGGGATGGTATATTTGATGTAGGAAAACTTCTCCTTATTCTTGTTATTAGTCAAGAAAGTCGTTTGTACACTTGGAAACATCAGACCAAGATCAATGTACTTCTTTTCTCTCAATTACCGTCTTTTGTTAGTAATAGCACCGAACATTTATTTCAGGGACAGCAATAAATATTTATTTTCTCGTAAATAGTGCAAGTCTGGCAACAAATCAATGTGGGAATGTAGGAAATAATATAACTAAGCCTGTTATATAACTACAGTTATTGCTTGTCCTTGAAATATGTAAAAACTCTTCCCCATTCCCTCTTAAAAAATGTTATTTCTTGGTAGGATTTTTCATTTCTATGTAAAATGTATAGGTTATTTTGTATTAAAGAATGCTACTTATTTTTAAGTATTAATTATATGCATGTGTATGGTTTCCCTCTTAAACACTACATTTTAAGTACAAAGAGAACAAAAAAAAGTAATAAAAGTTCATATGTGACTTTTTAAAAAGATCTGTATAATGTTTGCCTAATGTAATGCTACTTTTGAAAACAGGTATTCTAAAGTTGTAAATGCACATAAACCCTTTTTGTCCCAGCAATTAGAGGACTTATAAAGCTGTGTTGCCAGGTTTCTGAGGTCATAAAATGCAACTGTAGGTAGAAGTTTTCTAAATTTGTCACTTAGACTCAGCTGGTGCTGCTTTACTTTTGTGTTGTAAATTCCTTATAAGGACAAATACAATGAACTTAAGGTAGCTGCTCTTTCCTAGGAGAAGCACAGACTAGGAGTTTTGTAGACCCACATGGACAAAAGCTTTGTCCTAGAAAAACAGTGATCGTGGCATTTTGTCTTCACGTTTGTGTGTCATTGTACAGGTTCAGAATCATTGATATTATGGCCAGAAACATAAACTTGTTTAGGTGAGCATTGTAGGTGGTGGGTAGGATTCTGGAGACAAGGCAGACAGGGGCCTCTGTTGGTGACTGGTGATCAGGTCCTAATTTCCTAGGTGCTTTTTTGCATCTCTGTATGACCCTGTGTGTAATCTTAGGGGTGTAAGTTCATTTGTAAATCTGATTGCACAGGTATGGTCATTATGGTTTTATTAAGATATAAATATATCTTTTATTAAATTAAATTAAATTATGGAATTTAAGTTGTTGAACATTGACCTCTAAAGTCACTGTTAGTCTACCTGTGTGACTATCACTGTGCTCCTGAGACGCACTGACATGTTTGTTGGCTAAAGCAGATAGAGGCAGCTTCTCTTCATTATAAGAAAGAGAAGCAGTGGGAAGGGATTTATCGGTAATTTTTTTTAATTTTTTGACCCATTTCCAGATGAAGGATTTGAATTTGGTGATACCTGAGACATCCTTAAAAAAAAAGTTGTTTGACAAGCTTGTGGGAGAAGGCAGGATGTAAAGGGATTGAGAAGAGTAAATGGGGGTTTCTTACATACTAAGTTATTTGTGAAACCGATTCATTTGAGGTATTTTTGTGAGAAGGACACTTCAGGTGTGATTCATCTGACTAAACATAGACAGCTGAAGTGTAGGAAAGGTCTACATCTGAGGTAATCGCTTTAGGTTTCCTTTATAGGTAATAAAAAGAAACTGAAAATGCCTGGTTGTGATTCACATTCCCTAATGTAGGGAATAGCTAAATAGGTCACATGAATCATAAACTAAAATATCCCGATCTCCATCGACTATAAAAGTATTTTGAGATTACTAACTCACGTACTTGACACTACACTTACACTGTGGCCATTCTCAGTTCATTGAGACAGAGACATCTAAAAATATACATGAAGTAGTTCTGTTTATTTATTAAGAAATAATTTCACTGAAAATAGGGCAGCTGACATGTGAGAATCTCACACAGTTAAAACCCCAGACCCAGGTGAGACAAATATTTGTATATAAGCATTTATTCCTTTTACTTATGAATTTAGTACTCTCTGCTAGGGAGTGGGTGGTAGATGCCAGCGCCGTCAGGCTGGAAAGGGCACCGAGGCGGTGAGACCCCGATACTCGATCTGTTCTCCGGGGCGCTGTCTAGCCAGGGAAAACATCCTGCTCCTCCCTTTCTCTCCGCCTTCCCTCCTCCTCAGCACAGAAGTAGACGTACCTTTGTGACATGCACAGAGCAGCGGATTTGGTTTATTGCTCTGATTCTGGTTGGAGTGGTCAAGCACAAGGCTGCTGGGCAGTTACCCCCCCAGCACTGAGTGCACACCTTATTGTCTCTTTTCCTGTTTCTTAACCCACCTTTTTCCTCTCTTTATACCTCCCTTTCTCCGCCCCAGTCTCCTTTAATGTAAACAACCTGATAATTAATACTTTTTCCCCACTGGTCACGGTTTTGTTATATCCATGTTCATGTTTGATATTTTGATACTATGAGGGGGGTAATCTTGGCTTTACATGGTACTGCTGATGTGGTTGCCTAAATACTGCTGGCTCTGGAAGATCATACTTTGAAATAGGCCTCAGTTCTGCCCTCAGGTGTCTGTGAAGTCCAGCTGCTTCACCCATAACTTTCCCTTAACGACCTGTGAAATTCAGCCATCTGTTGCAGTCTGAGCCTTAACTTCGGTCAGCTTCTCACATCGCTGTCTGTCACATCCATCAATTGTTTTATATCAAGTCCTTTAGTTTCTCATGTCCTGTTCAGCTAGCTCAGCCTTGGGCCAGAGCCTCATTAGTCATTTACCCGCAGTCCTAATATTTTCAAAGGGTTGTTACTGAAAACACACCAGTAAAGGACAGAGGGGATGATAGGCTTTAGGTACAGGGTTTTTTTTTCATCTTCCACTGAAACCTCTCTGTAATGGATATTGTTGGAATTTGTCTGTTTGAAGCCTTGCTTTCTGATAAGGATAAAACAAAAATCACAGCAGTCCTGATGTTCTGCCGTATGTACATTTCTGTTGATATTGTCATTTTTAACTTCTCTAAAATTCTTTTTTAATTAAAGATTGGTCTAGTGTCTTTTTAATTTAATCAACAGGAAAGGTTATAAAGTTTATGGTTTAATGCTCTCCAGTGTATCTCAGGTTTTAAAAAAACCTTTACTCCCCAAAGTGTGTGCGTGTGGAGGGGAGTGGGTGTGTGCTCTACTGCACAGTCTCCAAATTTATATGTAGGCATAGACAGATTCGCCCCCTGTGATGTAAGGTCCTCTCTTGCCATCATGACTTCTGGATTTGAAAACATTTTATGAAGCAGTTTTAAGACCATCAGTGCCCTAGTTATGTGCATGAAGTACCAGTGTTGGCGTTAATGCTTTGCTGAAAACATTTGATCTTAATCTTTATTCTGAAAATTCATTAGACTTAAATACTAATTTGAATGTGTTATCAATGGAAATGGGTTCCTTGTGTGAACTGGACTAGGAGATAACACAACAACATAGTTGCTTCTATTTTTCTCTTTTTCAAATATATTCCATCTGGAATGCCGTGACCTTTTAAAATAACAAAGTAGTCGCAAATAAGAATTATTCTGTTACGTTATGCTTTCTCAAGGGACATTTTGGTATGTTTGCTACACAAGTAGTGGGCAGTTGTTTCATAGGTAGGGATTAATAGAGGAAAACAGAATTATCAGGTGGAAGGAAAGCCATGTGTTTATTTGGAAGAAGGTTTGAAAAAATTTGGAGGAGACAAAAATTGAAATACAGGGAGTTGAAAGGCTGAATAAGTCCTTGAAAACGAGCATAAGAAATTTTTCATTAATGTGTTCAATATATATGGAGAAAATCCATGACTGTTTCTGATACCTGTAAAAAAAAAATAACAAAACATAGAGATAAGACCAGGTCTTTGTAATTTTAAGATTGTTTTCATATTTATGCTCAAATATAACCTATTCCAATAGTGAAAGAGTGTGTTTATATAAAAACCTCATAGTTCTCCAGCAAGGTATTTATGCACAGGCATGGCAAAGCTACTCTGACAGCTTTGTTGAGGGAAATATGTATTTCATCTGTGTTGTTCATTATCTCGCTACATGTCAGAAAGCCCGTGTAACTTTTACCTGTCATTAAAAGTATGGGCACTTCCTCTCCGGCTTCCTGTGGCATCATTTCCTAAGCGGTCCTACCCATCTTCTGGAGGGATACACATTTTTGGCCACCCTGATGAACTTAGTAGCTGAAATACTTCATTCTGATGTAGCTAGAAGGATGCCTTCTGAACTTCTCAGGTATCACAACACCCTGATATCACAACACAGGTTTATTGTCCTTGTCACAGAGAAAGAACTGAGCATTCTCTTCATCCTTTACTAAAACACATTAGGACGTAGACTGCTTTGCAGACACCTCTGCTCAGTCCACTGAGGAAGAAGTGAGCCTCCATTGCTGTCAGTTAGCCATGCAGGGATTTTTAAAGTTTTTATCAGAGCTTTGCCTTGTGTTAGAGTAATGTTAACAGCATTTCCATGTAAGTTTATTAAATAAGAGAACCAAATGAAAAAATCATAATCAAAATAAGCATAGACTAATGTTTTTCAAGGAACAGATCCTGTCATTGTTTCACTAATACATCCCATATGGAAATTCCTTTAAATATCCTTGCACTATGCTTACAGTATAAATGAGGTGGCAGAATTCAACTCCTCATCTTTTATTCTTAAGCAATATAAAAGCATATGTGAAGCTATTTTTCCATATCAGAAGTATTGTCAATGATTGGACAAAAGCAGAAGATTTTTTTCTGAATATAAAAGCCAGTGATTTTGTGTGCTGTCTGTTCTTTTTAGTTAACTTCTATTTTTCAAATCATATAGTATTGCTTTCAAAAATATGAAAAAGCCCTATTGTCCCTGACATTTTTAATTTCTTACTATTTCCATTCTTCTTAGTTATTCTTGAGATTTATAAATTGTCTTTAAGTTGTATTGAAAGCTGGTATGTTTAAATTAGAATGCCAGAAAATATTTGTCAATATACTTTTGGGCTGAATAGTCTTCAACTTGGGTTATCCATAAATAAAGGAAGTAAAAATAGTCACTGGGGACTCATGGTGTTTGGAGGAGGGGGGGGAATTTGTGGCATTTTGGAGAAGAAACTAATTCAGTAATGGACAGTGTGCTGCCTTGCTGCCTCTTTTGCTCTTTGAGGAATCCCAGAGGACACTGAATCAATTTCAGAAGCTTTTGAGCAGTTGTAACGGGCATAAATGGGATATGAAGAAACCTCTGCAATTCTGCAACCTTCAGCTCTGAAAAGCTGTAAGAACATGAAAATTCCTTACGCTGATTCAGAGCAAGAGTCTTGTTTATCCCACTAGGTATGAATGGATGCCTAGGAAAGGGTAGGAAAAGGCAAAAATATGTGAACGATGCGCCCTGTAGTCTCTCAGCCCCTGTCTGGTTTTAGCTGAAGAATTTTATGGAGCTTAATATGGTTTATATTTAGTTTACAGGTATTTTATAATCTTCAGTTTATCCTTTTCAGAAGTGCTTGTGAAGGCTCTGCTTAAACACGGTAATGTTTTGTATCCACCACATGCCAGGGGATACATTCCAGGACAGGGATTCCGTAGGTCTGCCTCTCATGATCCAAAGTCATACAGTTTGGCATCATTGAATTAAGCTCATGTTCTCCTGACTACTGTACTAACAAAAGTAACAAAAAAGTGGATGCATTTGCTATGTATGTTACTTAAAGGTAGTGATACTAAGAAAATTGACGTTTTCTGCATTCAATTCACTCAGGTTTTATGCATTGTGTAGAATAAAAAAAGAGCAGACCACAGAGGTAGTCAGTGATCTGAATCCAGATGTTATTGGCTTCCCTCCCCCCTCATTACAATTTCATAATTAATTGCTTAAACAGTTGGAAGAATACTGTGATGATATAGTCTGAGCACTTGCATATTAAAGTTTTTAATTTTTAATTAAACTATTTCCTAAATTAATTTTATCTAGTGAAAAATATCCAATATTGATTCCATGACCGGAGTGCTGCAATGAATGCATGGAGGCCTGTTAGGAAGGAAGGGCCAGGAATGTGAGGAGAAGGAGTCGTCCTTAATGTGAGAAAGCAGCTGGGTATGGATGATGGGCCACATGAGAGCTTATGGGTCAGGGTAGTAGGTGACCAGTATGGACAACACTGTTGTGCACGTCTGCTACACACTGCCTCATCAGGAAGAAGCAGATGAGGCCTTCTTCAGATAAGGTGAAGAAGCTGTGTGTTTGCAGGCCCTGGTCATCATGGGTGACTTTAATAATCCAGATATTTGCTAGAAGAGCAAGGCAACAATAGCAGAGATTAAACAATCCAGGCTTCTGTAGTGTGGTGTCAACCACTTCCTGATACAAATGCCTGAGGGGCTGATGAAGGGAGATGCTCTGCTAAACTTCATGCTTTACAAAGAGCTAGTCAGGGTTGTGAAGGTCAGGGGCTGTCTTGGCTGCAGCAAAAAACAAGAATACTCAGAGGAGAGTGTAAGACAAATAGCAGGATCCTAAACCAGAACTTTGGGAAGAGCGGACTGGCTTGCACTGCTTGGGCAAATGCTGTGGAATGTGGTCCTGGAGAGAATAAGGCTCCAGGAGAGCTGGTTTCTTTTCAAGGAATACCTCCTCCAGGCTCAACAGTGGTCTACCCTGATAAGCAGAAAATCAAGCGAAGGTGGCAGGAGGCCTGCATGGATGAACAAGGAGCTCTTGACAAAACTCAGAAAGAATACAAGAGGTGGAATTGCAGTCAGGTGACCCAAGAGGACTGTGGAGATGCTATCTGAGCATGCAGGGGTGCATGCTTTGGCTTTCCAAAGCCCACCTGGAGAGGGATAATAAAAGCAACAAGAAAGGCTTCGGAGGTACAATGGAAGGAAGAATAGGGAAAAACGTGGGCCTTCTGGTGCATGGGGCAGGTAACCTAGTGCCAGATGACATGCAAAGAGCTGAGGTGTCTAGCTAGATAGAGTTGATGGGAAGAAATTTTATTTTGATTCTTGAACATGCTTTATTTTTGTGTAATTGGTTTTTTTAGTAAATTGCTTTTGCTTCTCTTACGTTTCTGTTAAATTTTAAATGCAGTGCAGTCTGGAAATTGTCTATTAGAGCTGACATTGTGCTTTGTTGTGTCAGACTGGGTCAAATAAAATCCGTCATGGGTTAACCTCAGCCAGCGGACAGGACCACTCAGCTGCTTGCTCACTTCTCCAGTTGGGATGGGGGAGAGAATCAGAAGAGTAAAAGTGAGAAAACTCATGGGTTGAGATAAATACAGTTTAATGAGTAACTCAAAAGCCGTCCACACAAGCGAAGGAAAACAAGGAATTAATTCACTACTTCCCATTGTCAGGCAGCCGTTCAGCCATGTCCAGGAAAGCAGGGCGCCATCACATGTAACAGTTACTTGGGAAGACAAACACTGTAACTCCAAGCATCCTTCCCCTTCCTCCTTCTTCCCCCAGCTTTATATGCTGAGCATAATGTCAAATGGTATGGAATATTCCTTTGGTCAGTTAGGGTCAGCTGTCCTGGCTGTGTCTCCTCCCAGCTTTTTGTTCACTCCCAGCCTACTTGCTGGTGGGGCAGTGTGAGAAGCAGAAAAGGTCTTGACTGCTTAGCAACAACCAAACCCATCAGTGTTTTATCAGCACTATTTTCATCCCAAATCCAAAACAGAGCACTATACGAGCTGCTGGCAAGAAAGTCAACTCTATGCCAGCTGAAACCATGACATTGTTGCAGGTGTTTTTGTTTAAGACCCCTACAGAGAAAGCAAGTGTAAACAGCCTTGCCTGTGGTTTCCTTCTGATTTATCTAGAAATCTGAGCAATTTGTTAATCATGGGATATTAACCAGCAGGGCAAATACTATGTAGGCGTTACATTTTTCTTGAACTGCACATAATTGATATGGGAAAAGCAATGCAGAACAACATCGGCATGGCTGGATGGAGCATTATTGGTTAGTGAATGGAGCTGCCTTTTTTAAAAAACAAAAAAGATTGAGCTAACTTGGTTATTTAAAAACTGTATTATGTGGAAAAGGTTTAACCTGTTATTAATGCACAAGATTACTTTTATGAACATATTTTTCATTATTACTCTGATAATGAATTTTGTCTCCTCTTTATTTTTGGAATTATTCCTTGATGAGACCAGTTAGCTGGTAGCAAATATGTGTATAAGCATTCATTGTTCATTCTTATTGCCTCCTCATCAGCTGTATTTCTTTTTAATCTTCTGGGACAAAGGAAAAACATAAATAATTTTTTTCTTTCCAATTCTAGCATGGCAAGTACTGTATTTCATCTTAATGTGCTAGCACTTGGGAAAAAATGGAAAAACCCCACAGATGTTGTGGGTGGAAGACTGCCTTTTTTCTGGTTAAAATGAATTGATTGATTAAGGGCTTATCCAGTAATTTAGTCAGGATAGCTTCTGTTGCTGAAACCATAGCATCAGCTCAGCACATATTGTTTTATTTTTCTTTTAGGGAGAGATACTTTTCATTAGACTAGTTTTTAAATTGGGAAAAAATGGACAAACTTTCTGGACCATTGTTTTTACTGGGTCTGATTGCCAGTGCCTGGCTAAACTTCTGCTTTTGTCTAATTATAGAATTCTGTTACTCAGACCTGTGAACTTTCTGAATCTAAAGAATTACAGCTTTGAAAGTGCATGGAACAGATATTCACTTGAGAAGTCTGATTCTTCCTGGAAATAATACATGGACAGGCATATTTCCATTAGTGTGGAATTGCCATTTGGAGACCTTAAGGAAATGGAGAAATACAGAAAATGAATGTGACAAATATAATTGATTAAAAATATCTTTTAGCTGATGCAAAACTGCTTTAGATTAGGGTTGTTCTACAATAACTTAGAAATTTTTTTTTTCTCATGATCTGAGAGGACAAACATATCTGTTTCTCATGGCAGTGAATTATTTTCCAGTAATCAAAAAAATACATGATCTTGGAAAGAAATAGTGGTAGTTAATCAGTGTATGTATACGAATAATGGATTTGTTGTTAATGTGGATTATATTTCCATTATACAAATCTTTCCTCTGTTTGACTACCATTTTCAAACCCCAAACTCTAGTTTTGCAGTCACTTCATTATTTTTTTTGAGCTATAGTTAAATAAAAATACATCCTTAGGGGAAAAAAGCTTCTTAATGTGTAATGATGCAAAATGTGAGAGGAATTAATGTTGCTGGGCTGATTTCAGCTTAAGAGGGATGATGGACCAATTAGACACGACACCAAAGTTGTCTGTATGGCTGTTGTGAAAACTTTAATGAGGTTTTCTTTCCTGGCATGTGCAAGTGGCACGCTTTTCATGATGTAAATGATGGCTTAGTTTTGCTCTTACTTTAATAGTGTTAATTCAAGAATTGTTTCCATTTTAAAGGTAGTGATATTGAGCTAATAAACTTTCAATTGAAGTTCTTTTCAAAATATCACTGCCTTGTGGAAGAGGGGAGGGTTAGAGTTCCCTTTGTTATATACTTGCGTGTAGTAGTCTGAATCGGTCCTCTGCCAGCTGATGTCATGCTATGGGGAAGCTGAAAGTGATCACACAGTGACATAGATGTACATAAAGTTTGCAGTCAGGACCCTTGTGGACTTGGGCATTATAGCCTTAAAAACTGTAGGCTAAGATTATAAATTTAATATTATAAAGACTGTTAATTTAGAAATCGTAACATGTTATTTAAGGTACATTTATCAAATATATTAATTCTATTCACTTACTATCATGTAAAAATATAAATAAATGCAATTTGTAATTAATAATGAAATCATTAAGATTACAAAACATAAACATCTTATAAATTTGAGATTAGATTTGTAGACTAATGGTTGGTATTTGTTGTATTGGTGATTTTCTCATCAGGGCTTTGCAGATGAAGAATCACTGCAGATTAAATAATATTGGACAAATTAGTTTTATAGCTAGTTGGATAAAGATATTTTCAGTAAAGAGTTTCTATGAATTGACTGTAGAGACTGAACAGGTTTTTAGTGTGATCATCAGGTGATCTTGAATTCTGCAGTTTAGCTATGGCCAAGTAATTTATAGTATTCTGTGATCAGCTGTTGTCCTCATAACTACGCCATTGTCAGCTTCAGGCATTTAGCTTTTCATTTAACAATATAAATGTCACTTGGAGTGCCAATAAATACTGGCAGATCCCTGAAAAGGTCAGATTGGTTCTATAACTCAAATACCCATCTAATGCTAATGGCTTCTCAAGGTTTTGTGTGAACACTTTAAAATAAACAGCCTTCCATCAGGTTTCTGCAACTTTTTTTTTTTTTTTTTTTAATATAAGCCTCACATATATGTGTGTGTGTGTATTGCTTTATGGATGTTACGATTTTTATTATACAAGTTCATTAGGTAAAAAAAAGAGACATTAAAAGGTGGGAAGACAGAATAAAACGGGCTAAGCTGACAAACTGAAAGCTGAATGTCCCTTGCCCAGACAACCTCCTCTGCACTGCTGGAGAAATTATTTGTGAGATGGAGGGGTGTATCCTCTCCTCCTGGCTTCATGTTAGTCCTTCCACAATTTTTACTGGTATGTGCTCCATGCTGGAGTTGGAAATAGCATTTGAAGACTTCAACTTTAAATCCTCTTCTTGCCCCTGTCTGAATTGTCCACATTTCATTTTTTTGTTCATTACATCAGAAGAGAATAAATAGACATCCAGACACATTAAATATGAGTTAAATTATATAATTACATATTGCATTATACATATTATAAATATAAAATATGATTCCTGAATCTGACCATGTATATAGAGAAATCAAAAAGTAATTTAAAGACAATAGGTAGTAACATTGCGTAAAACCAGCAAAGACATAATCTTCCTGGCTTTCCTTGCCCATCCCAACTGCACTTCTAAAAGAATATATGGACACAGCTTTTAATTTGTTCACAATTGCACTGTGAATTAATTTAAATGAGGAACTAAGACCATCCTTAACACACTTCAAAAATTACCCAGTAATTGCAATTTATGTTTTTTTAAAGATATCTCTTTTAAGGTATTTATAACTAACTCACCTGTTCACTTGGTAGCTTTTATTTAATTTAATCAATGATTACTTGATTAATGAGGATGCATCAATTCAGGAAAATAAATAGCTAATAAAAAGAATATTTGTTTCCACATTTTTCTTTTCATTATGAATTTTATATATCACAGACTTAGCAGACCAGAAAAGACAGATGAAGTAACAGCAAGCCTTCCCGTAATGTGTCAACACAGCTTCATCTACCCTGGGGAGAAGAAAATCACTCAAACCTTGAGCTGATTCATTCACCATACTATTTTCAGCAAGAAATAGCAATTGTACATCATCCTTCAGGTTCTGCAAGTCTAACATTTCAGTCATATAAGCTACAAGAACAGACAAAATATTCACTTAAACAGGTTTAAATCCGATATGATTTTGCTCTGTCCCTAGTGCCTGTGTAATGTCTACCAGAATTTGTACAAATTACTTGAAAAGTGAATACTGTTTCCTGCATTAGGCGATCTGAAGCCCTGTCTTCCTAGGTATGTTGAGCTGAATTTGTGGGTATTAAATGCACGTTGTTGGTGGGGGGTTTTTAGTGATTTTTTTCTCACCTCTTGCACATGATTTTAGCATTTTGTCTTGTTGCTTAACTTTTATTTAAATTAACATTGCTGAGGCTTTTCATTCTGGTTGGAGCTAAACAAAATGCTAATTTCAAGAATTGCTTTTCATACTATCTCTCTGTTTGGTGTAAGTGAGTAGAATTTCATGAGGTTACTGCTTGCTTTTTGCCTAGTTGCTCATATGGCCCAGTCTAAGATTTGTATAAACTTTTGTATATTTTTTCCTTAGTATATCTTTAGAATATTGGCCCTATCTAAAACCATTTCTTACACTTCTAGACATTTAAATCAAGGTGGTCTAGTCTTTACAGTTGCAGAGGGTGAACCTGCACATAAGTACATGTTTCTGCCACGGAGGTTAGTTGGGTCAGGAAGTCCTGCAGTAGGATCTTCTTTCCCTTTTCACCTTTTCAGAAGACATGATCCAAATGTGCCCTCTTGTACTGGTCACAGACAGACCAGAGATGAATTATGGCTGAGAATTTATATCAGAAACAGATCTTGTCAGAAAAAAAACCAAAACACTTTTGATAAAGTTGTTTCATACTTGACAAATTTTATCTGGGAAATGTCACAGTAAAAACATTTTTTTTCAAAATTGAGTTTCTTCAAAAAATTGTCTGTGATAATACTATATGCTTTATAGCATTAGTATGTGTTACTACTAGTGACTTTCCATGATACCAGGCTATTAGTTGCAGAATGAAACTATTGTTTTGCTTGTTAGAAACAGTATCTCTTTAATATTAATCGAAAAACTGTGGTAATTTTGTCCCTTGTGTAAAACCAGAAGTACTGTTCTAAAACACAAATAAGATATATGATCTGAAAAAGAAAAAAAAACCTCCAGTCATTATTAAGCTGTTTCTAATATTTCAGGTGTCAAAATATATCACAAAACGGTGTGAAATATAAAAATCATAATATGTGGAGGGAATGTCTGGTGGTCAGAAATCAATCTTCTGAAACACAAGTGAGCAACATATCATTTTATGAGAAAGAAATGTAAAGAACAGTAGGTTTTTTTCTGCATTTGGAATAGTAAACAAATTCTAATTTCCCAGCCACTTCTCCATAGTACATTTCACTTCTGTGAAAAGAAAATACTTCTCTTCAGAAATGGTAAAAAACCAAACAAACAAAAAAACCACCACCAAACCAAAACAGTCAGGATGATAAAAATCTATCTGTAAATTACATTATGCCATGCCAATTTAACTGCTTCAGTTTAATTTTGTGAATTTATCATTACAGGAGATGTCAATTGATTATTTACTTTGTTCTATTTAGAGTAATTTTTAAAATAGACCCACTAAAAGGCCAAATTTAGGGGTTTGTATTGGTTTTGCACACTATATATTTTGTGTATGGCAAACTACTGTAGTGGAAGGCATTCAACTAAAGTACATGTATCCTGATGTGTCTTGTTATTACTTGGCATTACACAAATCAGAACAGGAAAGCAAAAGCAATTTTTAAAAGTCTTGAAGAGAATAATACTCAAATAAGTAACCGGATACAGAGGTAACATATTAAAAGTTTTAGTTTTCATGAGCTCCGATATTCTTCCTTGTTTCTTTTGTTTCCATTTCCATTCATTTTGATTCTTCCTTTTGATGACAAAGTCAAGGGCCTGCAGATGCTCTTTCCTTTTCTTCACTTACTCTTCCTATACTTTAGTTCTCCTGAGAGCAATGAGATTTCCCGATACAGTTGCTAGATAGTTCTAAAAGTATTTGAAAGCTTTTTAGTTATTGATTTTGAAAAAAGACATTTTTCAGAGGTTTTTTTTTTTTGTAGACTAGGAAGGAAAATACTCAATTTTCTTGTTTGTGTCTCTTCTTTTTCCTTCTCCTTACATTTCCTTACTGTTCATTTTGTAGTGTATTTCTATGAGTAGTAAGAGGGATGAGATGGAGGCACTATACTGAATGGTGTTTTTTCTTTTTTCATTATTTTGTTTATTCCCAGATAATAAATTTTCACTGCATAAACTGCCCAATTGTGAAGATTAGGAGAATATCATAGAATCTTCATGGTTGGAAAGGACCTTTGAGATCATCGACTCCAACCATACACACACAAAAAACTAATGAATTGACATAGATTTGATGAAGACCTGTATAGTACCCAGAAATCACAGAATGATAGGGCTTGGAAGGGACCTTCAGAGATCATCTCATCTGAACCCTCCTGCCAGAGCAGGTTCACCTACAGCAGGTTGCACAGGATCGCCTCCAGGTGGGTTTTGAATATCTCCGGAGAAGGATACTCCAGCACCTTTCTGGGCAGCCTGTTACAGTGCTCTGTCACCCTCAAAGAAGTTGTTCCTCATGTTCAGATGGAACTTCTGGTGTTCCTGCTTGTGCCTGTTGCCCCTTGTCCTGTCTCCAGGCACCACTGAAAAGAGCCTGTCCCCATCCTCTTGACACCCACTCTTTAGATATTTATAAGCATTGATGAGATCCCTCTCAGTCTTCTCTTCTCCAGGCTGAACAGACTCAGGTCTCTCAGCCTTTCCTCATGAGAGACATGCTCCAGTCCCCTGATCATCATCTTCATATCCCTCCACTGGACTGTCTCCATCAGTTCCATGTCTGTCTTGAACTGGGGAGCCCAGAATTGAACACAGTCCTCCAGATGTGGCCTCACTAGGGCAGCGTAGAGGGGGAGGATAACCTTCCTCGACATGATGGCCACATTCTTTTTATTGCACCCCAGGAGATCATTGGTCTTCTTGGCCACAAGGACACACTGTTGGCTCATGGTCAATTTGTCATCCACCAGGACTCCCAGGTCTCTTTCAGCTGAGCTGCTCTCCAGCAGGTCAACCCCTAACCTGTAATGGTGCATGGGGTTATTCCTCCCCAGGTGCAAGACCCTACCCTTGCCTTTTTTGTGCTTCATTAGGTTCCTCTCTGCCCAGCTCTCCAGCCTGTCCAGGTCTTGCTGAATTGCAGCACAGCCTTCTGGTGTGTCAGCCACTCCTTCCAGTTTTGTATCATCAGCAAACTTGCTGAGGGTACACTCTGTCCCTTCATTCAGGTCATTGATGAATATGTTAAAAAATACTGGACCCAGTAGTGACCCCTGGGGAACACCGCTAGCTACGGGCCTCCAGCTAGATTCTGCGCCGCTGAGCACAACCCTCTGAGCTCTGCTATTCAACCACCTCTCAATCCACCTCACTGTCCACTCATCTAACCCACACTTTCTAAGCTTGCCTATGAAGATGTTATGGGAGACAATGTCAAAAGCCTTGCTGAAGTTGAGGTAGGCAGCATCCCCTGCTCTCCCCTCATTTACACAGCCTGTCATGTAAACATAGAATAAACTTAAATCAACTAGATGAGTCTGGAAGAGCTGCCCTCAGCTCAAAGGAGAGCAGTGCGTGCCCTGATAATCTAGAAGATTGGATGTCAGCATCTCAGGTCCATGCTGTGTTTTAGGTCCATACCTTAACTTACCATTTGAGGTTCTCACTGTTTATCAGTCTACTTGGAGCCTCAGAGATGACAGAATTACTTTTGGATCAAAAATGCCTTTGCATGAGTCTGTGCTTATTAAAGGGAAAAAGTGAATTCCACTTTCTGAAGAGCAAAACAGACCTTTTCATATTAATTTAGCTTAAGTTGGAAAAAAAATTGGAAAAAAATTAGAAAAAAACAAATTTGTAAAGCCCCTAAGATCTACCTTTGCAGTTTACCCTATTCCTTATCAGTTAAGTAATCCTACATTGGTTTTTTGAACTATAAAGATCATAGATAATTAACATCAGAGTGCTATTTGGATAAGAAATTTATGGCTGAAAAACCATGATTGTATTTAACAGGTATAACAGTTGCATTGTTCATTTTAAGTGAATTGAAAATAATATTTTGTTTGTGAATGCCTGTTAAACAAAAAAGGACCTTATTAAAATTAGCATAATCAAAAAACCTTACTCATGGGAAAATAAACCGTTCCTCTCTCTTTGTGAAGAAATCTTAATGAAATAAAATTTAAAGTGCATTTGACGCTGTGAGATACTCCTTTACAAGCCTGACCGCACCTGAAGAACAAAGGGTGGAATACAACCCATTACTAGGGGTTGTATGTGTTCATCTAGGGACAGGCCTAGGTCATAGGTGACCACAGAAAATGTTAGACTCAACAGGTCTGAGCTGGCATATGCATATCACTGTAAACCTCTGAAGCAATCAACTTCTGAAAGGGAAGGTGCTAGTTTTGAAGGGACATTAGAGGAAAATCCATTGTCAGTAAGACTGTCAGTTTGGGGGTTTCTTGGAATTTGCAGTAAATTGGTAATGACAAGAGTAAATACAGCAGATGCCGTGGTGCATAGGTCTCCATCTAGTTCCATTTCATCCTTCTGGCTTTTAGTGTTTATCATCATGTCATGACATGAAGAGGAAACAAAAATACACCAGAGATTAAATTTTTTTCAGTGATGAATACAGAGGTTCTAACATGCTGGGCAACCGTTGTGTCAACTGTAGCACACAGGTTTTTTCTCCAAGTAAATAAGATAGTGAACATTTAAAAAAAAATCTGGTAAATATTTAATTTAAAATTTTATTTAATTTTTTTTACCATTTCTTAAAACTTCATGTTTCTAATGGGCTTAAAAGTTGATTAGTGTAGTCAGCATCCAAAGTAACCAAATTTGCCACAGTGCTAAAGAATGGTAGGTTGCAAGCTAGTTTGTAGTAAAGTATGTTATTTTCATGCATCTACAAAGGAAATAAATAGTGAATGGACTGAAACATATTTAGAAGAACAGAGTGCTCCTTTTTTCCTCCCATTTCTCCGATGCTTCCCTTTCTTTGGACACTAAGTGTCTGGGGTCAGCCTTTCTTTGTTATTTAATACACACCTTTTTCATTTGCTAATTGTTACTGTAAATTACAAAACACCTCTAAGATGATGTGAATAATGGAAGAAGGCAAGGAACATGTATTAAAACGCTATCTTGAACAAGGAATTTTTTAACCCCAGTCTCTGTCACCAGGGTTTAGTGAGCATATTTCTGTTTGATTAAACCTATAAATTAAAATTGTCTCTCGAAGGGTCCAAGTGTCAAGAACTGAAAGGACATTATTAATTCTGTTTCTCAGTAAAATTAGCTTGGGGTGTTCTTTATTTAGTTTAAAAACAAAAACACACTGTTATTTCTTTATATAATAAACAAAAATGTTGTCTCTTGGTCTTTTAAGACATAGAGAAGGATCAAAATGGTTTGGCTTAGGCTTAAAGATCAAAGCATTGAGGTGGTGGAAAACAGTCATCTCACTCTTCTTCCACTGTCTATAATAATGTGCTGAATGTATGTTCTGCTCTGAAGTATCATATTTTAGCAATTTCACCTTTTTTTGTATTTCAGTCAATTCAATGTGTACGTTTAAAATAATAGTGTTAAAATGACAGTGTTACAGATATTCAGTGTAATTATGAACCTTTTATCTTTGTGTTCTTGACTGACAGGGTTAAAAGCTTATATAGGTGCCAGAGTTCAATGTAATCAGTTATTTCTGCATTTCCAGCCTAACAACACTTTGTGAAAGGCTAAAAGAAAAATAACGCAAAAGCAAATGATCAAGGCTGTTTAAGAAGCTGTTACCATAATAGCTGGAAGTCTCTGTTTTAGTACTGATTACTTTGTAAGAGATACCAGTTAATAATGAAATAGTACTAAAACCTGACTGAAAAAAAATGAAGGAAAATGCAAGAAAAAACTTATCCTTTTAAGCATTAAGTGCAGCCAGTAGTCAGAAAAAAATAAAGAATTAAGATTTTGCCTATTGCATATGGAGCACGTGATGCTTGTTACTGCCCTGTCAGCCTGCCCTAATCAACCTTGTTCCCAACATCTGACTGATGACCTGCTCAGTGGCAAAAATGGTTTTTAAACCTTATCATCCAGACTACAGCAACCTGCAGGCAGCTCCTGTTACTGTTTCCCTTTGGGCAGTTTGGGGATTTGCTCTGTAAAAAGTCACGCCCTGAGAACTTGATTGTGGTACACAGGCCAGCGAAGGAGCGGTGGCCTTTCGTGAGGCTAAGCATGGCTCTGCAGTGCCCAAGAGTAACATAGATCCAACATCCTACAACTTGTGTACGCCTAGATCCTTTTAACGACCGTCATTCTGCAAAGTCTATTCATCTTAACATTGCATGATAAAGTACTCTAGGATAGGAACTTACATGCTCCACAGAAAACAGGAAAGATAACGTTTCCCTCCCTGCCCTCCCCCTGCCCCAAATATACCTATGTCTTGAAATGACAAATCATTTTCTATGTGTATTGAAATGGTTTGTGTGGTCAGTCACCTTTCATCAACTATTTAATTTAGACTACATTGTTTGTAACAAAATATAAAAACAGCAAGATGTTCCTTGATTCTCTTACTTGAATTATAAAAGCTGTGATTTTTGATCAGCGATTATAATTTCTCCTTGAAAGAAGAAATTTTCTAGGAATACTAGTCACAAGTATCTAGTAGCATACTAGTATCGTAGCAGCTATGGAAGAATTAATATTCAAAAAGCCAGCTATTATCTTTTTTCAGTAGAGATTTAATTTCCTAGGTTCTATGAAATTACTATTGTCAATTACGTCCTTGGGACTACAGTGTTGTTCTCCAAAACATTTCTGCTAAATGATAACCCATGTGTTTTGAATAGCTGTGTGGAAGAAATGGTTGGGGTTTTTTTTTGCCTGACTTATTTATTTATTTAAATTTGAAGGAAGACACTAATGGGTGTGAAAGGGAGATGATAAATCATTTCATGTTCTATTTTGATTCTTTATTTGAAATACTAACTTCAGAGAAATAAACCTAAAAAGTATGTAGTGTTTTCTCTGATTATTAATGATCATATTAGATATTTAGCTGAGGTAAATATAGTTTCATGATTACCATTTGTTGTGTATATTGAGGGAGAGTTGAAAGCTGAAACTCTGTTTTCCTTAAAATGAATTTACCTATACTTTGAAGAATACACATGTTAGGAAATCACATTATAAAAGAAAATTAATCAGATTTTTTTTTAAGTGTCCAAAGTTTTAGCTTTAGTAAATTGAAAATATTAACATTTCCAATTAAAATTTTAATTGCAATATCACTTTTTAATGGAGAACAACACATTTCCATTATATTGATTTTAATGGACAATTTTGCTTTACAAAAAACCCCCTTTCTTTGATGAAAATATCTCTGAAAAAAAGAGTCATTTCCTAGTACTAATTTAACTGCTGATGCATAAAAATGAATATTTAAAAAAACATTTCTGAACTCATTCTTATCAGCAGTTGTCTTGGCAGTTCCCACCGCAGAATTTTAAGTTGATACTAATGGAAAGTTCCTTTGTCTTAGTTGTTTACAAACATAAAAATTATGATTAGAAAAAGTATGTTAATAAAACAATCAGCTCTTAAAGGTTAAAACTGATAAATTTTGAATGCATGAATTTGTATTGTTTGAATGCAAAACAGGGAATGCATCAGTTCAGCAATTTGTTTTAAAGAAAGGGTAGTGTACAAAATGTTAAATCAGTTTCAAGAATAGTAACATAGTTTAAAAATGTAAGGAAATGGCTCTTGGCCACTTTTAGAATCTTGTAATTTGGATATTGCAGAACGTTTCAGGAGGAGAGTATGTGTTTATAATATAGTCTTAGAATTAGAAGTCATGTACTGAACAGAGATCTGCCCAATCTGCACATTTTTTGGATGGTATTCTAGCTGAAACCAGTAGCTATGATAGTTGTTACATTTATCTCAGGCCTGGAGAACACAGAGGGTGTCATGAGAGAAGGTCTTATGTGCTTATACTTTATTGTCTTAGGAATTTGCTGAAAAGTTACTTGAAAGTACCTTATTTTTCAAGGTCTCCGTATGCAGTGCTGAGATTTTAAACTGGCAAGTAATTCTGTAGAATAAGTGTTCTGTATAGCAGTGCTTAAATAACGTGTAGTGTTTTTTTATTTTTTTTTTTCCCAATGTGTCAGATGACTGTCATGATCGTGCTAAATATACACTGCATTTATCAACAGAGAAATGTCTATGTTTGTGTATAAATATATTTACAAAACTACACATTTCTAATTTTTTTTTTTGCTTATAAATGTAAATTAAACATAAACATGCAAAATCTATCATAAAAACCCTCATTTCTTCATGAGGTTTATTCATTTATACCTAATGATTGTTTTTGTGGTTCATGATTTGGGAATTATTCTGAAGGAACAATAGAGGAAGTATCAGAGATTTTTCAATTTGTGTAACAGAGGAAATATGATGAAATATTCTCTAAATACTGTAACACTCAATGACTGAAATAGTATTGAATTGCTACTGAGCTGAAGCACACAATCCTAGATAACTGTGAACTGCCCATGAAAAGATTTCACATCACAAAGAACCTTGAAGTTAGCTGTACTCATCCTTTTCTTTCCAAATTAGCATATTAAATTACACTGAAGGCGAAATATCTGTAAAACTTTAATTTCTTTGGAAAAAAAAGTAGTAAAATAGAATAAGATCAGACTGTAAGCAGGGAAAACCTGGGACTTCTGGATGAGGAAGATTAAGTTTTGAGAAGAAAACTACTCCCTTTGTTTCTTAGCAAGACATCCTTCCTTACAGTACCTCCTTTCAGTCCAGCAGCGCTACAGGCTTGGGGAAGAGTGGCTGGAAAGCTGCCCAGCAGAAAAGGACCTGGGGGTGCTGGTGGACGGCCAGCTTAACATGAGCCAGCAGTGTGCCCAGGTGGCCAAGAAGGCCAACAGCATTCTGGCTTGTATCAGGAATAGTGTGGCCAGCAGGAGCAGGGAAGCGATGGTGCCTCTGTACTCGGCACTGGGGAGGCCTCACCTCGAGTCCTGTGTTCAGTTCTGGGCCCCTCTGTACAAGAGGGACATTGAAGTGCTGGAGCGTGTCCAGAGGAGAGCTACCAGGCTGGTGAGGGGTCTGGAGACCAGGTCATATGAGGAGAGGCTGAGGGAGCTGGGCATGTTTAGCTTGGAGAAGAGGAGGCTGAGGGGAGACCTCATTGCCCTCTACAACTACCTGAAAGGAAGTTGGAGAGAGGTGGGTGTTGGCCTCTTCTCCCAGGTGAATAAGGACAGGACCAGAGGAAATGGTCTGAAGTTGTGGCAGGGGAGGTTTAGATTAGACATTAGGAAGAACTACTTTACTGAAAGAGTGGTCAGGCACTGGAACAGCCTGCCCAGGGAGGTGGTTGAGTCACCATCCCTAGAGGTGTTTAAGAAACGTGTAGATGTGGCACTTCAGGGCATGCTCTAGTGGCAGAGATTGTAGGTTGTTTGGTTGGACTCAATGATCTTAAAGGTCCTTTCCAACCATGAAGATTCTGTGATTCTATGATGATTCTATGATTATTCAGTGATTTCTTGGATTGAAAAAATCCTTGAAAATCCTTTCTTGAAAAAGAAAACCTTTCTTTTTCATCACCTTTGAAGTTTGGCCGTGGGTCTTCATGCTGTGACAGGAAGGCATGCTACTTTTCCTAAGACATCGGTAGCTCTGTGCAGCCTGCCTGCATCATCTGGGATTGCCAGCATCAGCCAACCCCAGCACCCTCAGTCTCCCTTTGAAAGCTTACACTGTGACTGTATATTCATACACAATAAATGTGTAGCCTTCTGCTCTACTTTGATTACTCAGCAAGCTGTTCAGAAGAACATGCCATACCCAATATTTGTACTGCAATTTAAGAACAAATTTTTCACTTTTAACATTTAGCATATATCTTTTTTCCTCTCTCATTCCTGCCTGCCACTATAACTCTGGAGCAGAAAACAAGAGTTTGGAAAAGGGTAGACAAAATGACCCTGTTAACCTATCATGCCTTTTATCAAGTTACTCCTCATCTCCTTGAGCTGATTCTGTGAGATCTAACAATTTCTATTCCTGTAATAGAAAGTTGTTGTGGCTTTATTTCATTAGTGTGCATTGAGGGTTTTAGTACAAAAAACATGGAAGTAAATCAAAAAGTTAAATTAATTTCAGGCTCTATTAGGCACATTGATCCCTTTCCCACCCCCATATTTAATGGTATGAAACAGGTGAAAGAGATGCTGGTTTTAAGTTTGGAATTACACAGAATACTCAAACTAAAACTTCAGAAATAATGGTAAAAAGTGTCAAAGTATTGTTTTCCATTATATAGACCTAAGTTTTCATCAGTCTTAGCAGAGTGAGCACAGACCCCTAGCTGTGGACTGAAAGGCCAAAATTATACAATCTGAGAATTTTTAGAATTGGAAGATAATGCTCAGAGAGACATCTCTGAAATAGGAGATATGTGTTTATTTTTTGTATCTGTAACAGCACATCTGATCACATAGATTTATACTTTTTTAAAAGATATTCTATATGAATTCTCTGGCAGTGCATTAGTTCACACTTTAAGGTTATCCCATTTGGAAAGCATTGCATCCATCAACTGTGTTTAATGGCTGGATATATATGAAATATGTGAATAGATGTAATACCGGAAAATATTTAAAATTAGACAAAAGTCAGAATACTTCTGCAGTTTCAAGTCCCAGAGGGTGTGAAAGGACTCTTATTTTTTCCTCCATGTATGCAGTGTTTACAGATTGTTGTCTGGCTATTTATTATATGGGCTGTTTTGTTCTCCACACAAAGCACAGTTTAAGTAACAAAACTTTGGATTGATCTAGAAGCCAAAGACATAGTTTTAATCCATCACTGTGGGACATGCTTTCATCAGAGAGAGATTAAATCCAATTTTACCAACCTGCAAGGCACAAATAAAAGAACACTTGTTAAAAGTAGATCTCTGCTTATAGAGAAAGATCAGATCTTGTTACTTAGGTTAGAGTCTAAAATTTAAGCCTTGCAGCAAAGTTGAAACCTGTTTAAGAGCATTTTCACTAAAGAGTTTTCATTGCTGTAACTAGATTTGTTTTAAAATGAAACTGCTCTTCAGGCATAGGTATACGAGACTCCATGAAAGCAGCCACAATGGAAATTTAAATCAGTGATTCTTATTAAATGAGCATTAAACGAGGATGCTATTCCACTTGGTCCTGACGTTTTTCCATGCTATTTGAAATCACTTAAGGCAGCTGCATTGCTATTCAAAGTAAACTAATTCAAATCCTATGCTTTATTTGCATCCACTCCTTTCACAAAAGATCAAGTTACTATAGAAAAACTCTTCTGCAGAAGAGCTAAAAGTGAAATAAGGGAGAAGTCATATTGATACAGGATTTGTTTGGTTGAGTGAAAACATTCATTAATGAAAGATCTGATCTGTGTCATCAAGTGCAAAGTTTGTACACAAGTTAGTTAAAGGAGAATGTTCCTAATAAAGCATAAGCAAATTCAAAAAGAATGGGAAATAGGGACAAGACTTCTCTTGGATGAAAAACAAGGTGGGACACAAAAGCTTACTTTAGTGGTGCTAAACACAAAGAATACTCTCTGTGGATCTTTGTTGTCCCAATGTGGGACTATGTTGCTTTATTTCCAATAAACTGATAGTATAAATCTTTCCATGTAAGCCCTATTAACTTAAGTGGAAGCATCTATAACATTTTTTTTATATATATAAAAAACCCCTGTACTTAATTATTTTGAAGTTATCTACGGAAGTAGGTACCTAGCATAAATACACTGCTCATTATACTTAAAAGAGAGGAAGAGGAATCCACAGTAGAATAATTTAGGAAAGCCACTAAAATGTTAGGAAAGCCACTTAAAACCTTAGCCTACTTGCTATAAAACCCTTATCCTCAGTGTATAACATTAATTAAAGGAAAACAAAACAGGTTAAAAGATAGTATTTTTCAATTTTGCCTTCAAAGGTGGTGGAGCTAGCTAGATTATTTTCTTGTTACTTATTCTCACACAGAACTAAACTCTCTTGAGTTATCCTAAAAACATTTCAGGAACAGCAGAAAATTGTCTTTGCATTTACGTTGACTTCAATTACTTTTCTATATCATACAATCATAGAATGTGTTGGGTTGGAAGGGACCTTTAAAGGCCATCTAGTCCAACCCCCCTGCAGTAAGCAGGGACATCTTCAACTAGATGAGGTTGCTCAGAGCCTCATCAAGCCCGGCCTTGAATGCCTCCAGGGATGGGGCCTCCACTCCTCTCTGGGCAACCTGTTCCAGTGTCTCACCACCTTCATTGTAAAGAACTTCTCCCTAATGTCTAATCTAAACCTACCCTGCTCTAGTTTAAAACCATTGCCCCTCGTCCTATCGCTACATGCCCTTGCAAACAGCCCCTCCCCAGCTTTCTTGTAACCTTCATAGAATCATTCCGTGACTGAGTCTTGTATCAACTCTCCTTACAATTGCAGCAGTATTAATGTAGAAGTGTTAATCCACCTTTATGCTCATTTGAGATAGCCGTATCTAAGAGCTTTCTCATACTGTTTTCTACCATGTTTCCATGTTGTAGTAGTTCAGTTTAAAAAGCAGGCACTGATTTCTTAAAAAATACCTGCACGTTGCATCCAAGCCTCCCTTTTTGCAGCCTTCCACTCAAACAACTTGTAGAGCAGGAAGGGATTTCGAATCTGAGTTTCTGTTTTGTCACTGGACTTTAGACAGAGCCTTTTCAGACTGTTACAGCTAGCACAAGAATTGATACATAAACATTACAAATGCTGCTTAGAAAATTGCCTTTGCACTGCTTCCTTCTGACAGCACAGAATATACTGTTGTGTTCAGTATTTACCAAAACAAAACTAATTCAAATTGACATTTTCATGATGCTTTTGGCATACTAAGCAGATGGATTCCTAAAATAACATGGTAAATTAAGCAATTAACATACACTTATAAATTTAATAATCTAAATGATAAAATAATTTAAAACTGTGAAGAGGAATAAAAATTCTAATTTTGACAAAGTAATTTCACAGATCAGTATGCACTGGGGTAGGTCTTTTCTTGCGGTCCATATGGACAAGTAATTTATTTTGGTTCTTACCCCCTAGATTTCCACAGGCCAATTATACAGGTGTTAAATATTTTCATTTTGATTACAAATACCAAAAGCATTCTGAATTCTTCAGTAAAGTGACAGATTGAAATGAGACAATGAGCAGACAGCTGAATGGCCATGTGGGACAATTAGTGAATTTGTACATCACTTACCCAAATTTACACTTTATGTAATGAAACATAGTATGTGTATTTAATCTTTAAAGGCATATTTTTAGTCAGCATGTAAGTATAAATTTGACTTTCCCGTATATGGCTTAACTGTATAAGCAGTATTAAATTGAGCTAGTGCATAAAAAATTTAGAGTAAGCTAAAGCATTCACATAACTAATAATTATATTTTGCATTCATTTCTAATGGGATCTATACCTCAGGAGCTAGCGTTTATCTTTCCTTCTGTCCTGAAGAAGTTAAGGATTAATGACGTCACTCCTTAATTTCCTCTTCTGTTTCATACCTGTCGGCCACACTTCTCTTTCAAATTGTTGAACCAATTGACATAACATAGTTAAGTTCGGACCAGTTGCTTTTAACTTCTGTGTAATATCAAAATAATTAAAAAAGGTCTGCTTCTTCCAACTGTAAATATTCTATGTTGTTAAAGTTAGTATCTTTCTGTAGATACTTTATCTTGATCTATAACCTCAGAGTATCACAGTCCTGACAGTATCACCGCTGTTTGCTGACAAACCATTCTGAGCTTCCAGACCAAACCCACTGCCATGGTTTAACCCCAGCCAGCAACTAGAACCACACAGACGCTTGCTCACACCTTCGAAGGGTGGGGGCGAAGAGGGACAAAAACAAAGGAGGGAAAAGGGAGAAAAAAAACCCTCATGGGTTGAGATAAAGACAGTTTAACAGAAACAATAACAGAAAAGGAAAAATGCCAATAATAATAACAATAATAATAATGAAACCGGTCACTCTCACTGCCAGATGAATTTCCACTGTCCCAAGCAGTGATCACGGATTTCCACCCCCCAGCTAACCCCTGTTTACAGACTGAGCACGGCTTCTATGGTATGGAATATTTCATTAGCCATTCCATAGTTCTGTCTATGTTTCTATGGGAAGCTGAAAAAAGTCCTTGAATATTATAAACATCAGTTAGCAACAACTAAAACCAATAGGTATTAGTGACATTCCTTTCACAGCGATCACTAGAAAGAAAGTTAACTCTTTCCCAGCTGAAATCTTCTTTCTCACTCTGTAAATACATTCCCCACCACAGCTTCCTCATATGGTCAGGAGCTTCAGGATTAGTTTACTCCTTCTCCATTCAGAAATACCACTTCTTATACTGTAAATAGACTGTTTAGTCTTCTAATTTCTCATCCTACACATAGAATGGATTGTTTCCCAATGCCTGCATATTCATCTATCTGAACAACTTTTCATATAAGAAACAAATAATGACTGATTTTCTTCTGTGGCTTTGATATCATTTTTCGAGATAGGATAAGGAGAGATGGAAACTAATATGTAAACAATATACCGCATTTTCATTTCAAGGAGTTAGAAATGGCTAACATGCTATAATAGTTAAACGAAAGGGTAGGTTGCCATCATTTGCTGTAGTATTAAATGCAGACGCTACATGCTGTAACATTACGTGCTGCGGCATTACGTGCACATTGTATAGTTATATATACATGTGAAAATATCTGTAAAAAATTCGGAGATATTTTTTAGTCTTCATGAACTGAGCATACCCATTAGTACATTTTATGTATTAGATATGAAAGTAAGCTAATTGTTTTTTGCTCCATCTTTTTCCTATGATATTGAAAAGGTAGTAGTACAGTCTTTAAAAATTGAAATAGAAGAGGCTGTAACTTTAAATTGAAACAGAAGAGCCTGAAAAGGATCTACCTTTCAATCCTTTTGCTATTTTTTTGTCTGCATGCGTAACTATTAATTTGTCAGATATCCGTGGTTAGCTGAAAGACAAGCTAACAGAAAATACTGATCAGATGTTTGCCCTCCTACCAATTTCACCAGAAAAAATGACATATAAACAAAAATGAAAATGCTCTAGTAAAATTATTTATAGTACAGTATAATTCTGTTATATGATTTCATCTTTGTTAGCGTTAAAACATTCTGACATTTCCTAATTAATGTTATTATATATGCTAATTCTTGGTAAGAAGGGTCTAAAGAGCACAGCTGAGAACATTCTTTCTTGTTTGCATAACTGCTCTGAGCAGCTGTATACCTTATTTCTTCAATACAAAATGGTAAATACCAGTTAAGCCAGATAAAGATTTGCTAGTGCCATTTCCAATCAGTAGATGACTGAAATTACCATACATAAAAATACATTTGTTTTCATAAGAAGTTTGAATTGGTGTATCTTTATTACATACATAACTTCAAATGCATGTATTTAAATACCAAGAATCTGATAGTCTTTTTACTTTTCCTTTTGTTTTGCTAAGTGGTGTCATCAAGATGAAACTTAAATGACATGCAGTGTAACAAAACATCGCTGTGATTAATTTTATATTAGATAAGTTTATGTATCCTGCAAGTTTATTCTGCTAGTTTCTGTTAAACCAGGTTTAGGACATCAAGGTAGTGTGAGATGAGAAATAAAGATTACATGTGCTGTGCACAATTAAATGAAATGTCGCACATTTTCCCACATTTTCCTGCAAAAGCTGCCATGTGATGTGCAGAAACGAGGTTCCCTGTGCTAGAGAACAGCCTTTAACAGGATTCCTGGTTACTTTTTAATGAGCAGCATTAATCAGGAAACGCCTATATGAACACAACACTGTTGGGCCCCAGTTTCTGTTAGCGCGGTGTGGATATGCTCGTAGGAGAGCCCTGCCGAAATATTTCCTGCCTGCTGGAAGGGGACTGGCTGCCCCTGGTGACTGATGGAGATGGCAGAGGAGCCCAGTGGAGGTGCAGGCGGGGGCTGCCACAGTGACACAGAGAGGGATGTGTCACCCTCTGCTCCCCCCCGGGCTTCCCCCTTCTCCGTTGCCAAGTGGCAGCCTTCCCTGTTCCCATTACTGCCAGTAGCCTGATTTTGGAGAATTCCTGGTTTAAAATGCTAATTATAAAGGAAAATTGCAGTCATCATTTATGCTGATTACTTGGCAGTCCAAAAAAAATATCTTGCCTCAGAAGTTTTCAGAAATATCTCAAGCCTTCTCACCGGTTTGAAGATAAATGCGTAAACACACAGTATCCTGAGCATTAACCTACACATTTCTGAATATTTTAGGATCTATCTATGACTTTCTTTCCCTTCATAAAGATGAAATTAACTTCCAGATACAACATTTATAATTTTTCTTGCTCAGATTTTGTCTTTTTTTCTTTTTTCTGCATCACAGTCTTTGCTACATTGCCTTACTATTCCATATGGCATGCCTTTGGCTAGCTCTAGGAAGTGTCACAGCTTCACTCTCCATTAGTTCCATGATATCATGCTACAACAGTAGATTATAGCTACAGTAATTCTGTATTCTTTTGTCAGGGCACGTGCAAGCAAATCGATCTGTTAACGTCTGACAGTAATGAAATGCTGGCACTTTAGACATCCATATACTCTGTGTATATATTATACGTGATCTATTTAAGGACATCCTTAGAATAACTAAAAACAATATTGGCTTTGTGTATATTTTATGGTAAAACACTGTGCACAGTTTGTCACTCCTCCTCCTGATGTTACATGTGTTCTAACAAAAGCAGCCTCAAAAGACCTGCAAGATGCTGAGCACTTTCAATTCCCAGTGAAGTCTGCCACTGAGAACAAATTAATGTCTTACAACTATTTACACGCTGTGGCGTTAAGTCCCTTATGAGCCTTACAAAGCATGTCTGTGTGGATGTGCACACAAATTGAAAAGCACTTGCAAAGTGCACCTCATTCTGGGATGTCACTCCCGCACCTTGCCTTTGCTTGGCTTCTCCCCGGCGCCCAGTCCCACGGGTGCAGTGGGTCATGGGTGACCCATGCAGGTGACCTGGTGATTCCATTGCCTACAGTCATCTTCAGCATGAACCACTAATGCAATCCCTGAAATATTTTAAGAGTTTGCCAAATGCACATTTGAAGAACGCAAAACACGACTGACTGACTTCCAGACTGTTAAATCTGTTTATATTTTAAAAAATGTAGGATGTCATTTTGTGGCAGATGCTTTTATGTATCTTTTTCATATTTGCAAATTTTGTTTGTCGTAAGATCTGCCTAATAACAGTTTTACAGAAATATTTTAATTGGGAAACATACCGTTATAACTGTTATAACCAAGTTATATTTCAGTGTGATCCCCTTTCATCTGTAGTCACCATTTTCCTCAGTGTTTGTAGCCTTCATTACATACTGTTCAAGAAGATTTTATGTCTGTTTAAAATAAATTTTATGTATTCAGTTTTATACTTTCCTAATGTTTCAAAACCCTTCCTACCCTGATTGCTCATGGAGCTGGATTTTGAATAACGTTCATTATGACAGCAGTATTTTCCCCCTTTGTGTGAATTGCCTAGGAATTGTTCTTGATGTAATTGCTCTTGATTTAAATCTAAATTTTACTTCAGATAATACAACTTAAGTCTTTTTATGATTCCTACCTTAACTTTATGAATTAAGGAGAGTTTATGAGAACTTTCCCAACCAATATGGCTTGCTTAGGGGTCAATGCCTAAAAAGTCACTCATCTTGCAGGGGAGGTATGGATCCATAGTGAATACCTGGACTTCTGTCATTTACATGCATCACTTTGCCCTGGAAATGGTAAGCTGTGGCTTTAAAGCCATTTTGACTTGGGTGATGGCTTCACCTAAGAAAGGCAGGAGAGAATCAATTAAACTAATTTTTATATGAAAGGAAGTAGTTGAGATCTGTGTCATACCGAACTATAGAATATTTTTAATTTGCATGATTATCTAATTTTAAATAAATAAATAAACAAAAGGTGTGATTTTAAAAAAAGTGTTCTCTATTTCCAGATCTCCTAAAAGTAAAGAACAAACCTTTGTCAGCAGAAGTGCAGTAGTTACTGCTGTTCTGTCTGATTCCAATAAAAATGCGTTTACATTGAATAATGATGGGAGCAGTGGAAAATCTGTAGCTTAGGACTTCATCCAATGTGTCGTCTTCACAGATTTCAACACTATTAAACATATTTTCCCCATTCTTGGCACTCATTTTTGGCTTAGATGCTTCTTTTCTAGGTTACATAATAGGCTATACAAATTCTTATATTACATGTATTTACTTTGATAAATTTTAAGTATGAGCTATTGCATTAAGGAATGGCAGTAAATTTTGGATTTACATATTGTTTTATACATATGTACAGTAAAGCAGATATATATGTTACAGAAGAAGAATGTATAATCTTAGCTGTAAGGTAATGTGAGCAAGCTATTGAAGTCAATAGGATTTATTTGTATTATAATGTAATCAGAGTTAGACCAGTGATTTTGAAAATCCTGTCTTTCTGCTCTATTTATTAACATATATATCATTTTAAAACAAGCGAAGTTTTTTACCAACAAGGACATATATTTGGTAACTGATGCTTTGGGGTTTTATTGTTTTGGTTTTGATTTTTTTGGCTGTCACTTTCTGTGCGTTTTCCCATATATTTACTACAAATACTTTTTAGGTAGTAAACCACTCATGAATGTTTCTCCCACTTGTCCAAAAAATAGTGAAAATAGCAATATGTTCACCTGTACCACAGTAATAGAAGATACAACTTAAAATGTTTTTCCAGTTCCTAATTACTGGGCTTTTGTTTTTCACTAACTTCTATGATAAAACATATTTTCCTTTGGTATGTCTTCCATGAGTGGGTCTTTAATTCTTGCTGTTGTCTTCTGTGTATTATCTATGAACAACAGGGATTCCTCTTTTGCTACTGACAGTGTTTCTACCAACAGTCCCAGCAAACAGCACTCCTTCCTTAAATGTTTCAGTTTAGCATTGCTCTTCTCACACTAAAGAGTAGCCTGTTTTGACTTGAAAATTCTGTTAATAATTGATACCATTTATCAAAAACAGCCAGCATACCTCTAAGTGAGACTCTGTGGGGCTTCATCAAGGGAAAAGGAGATATTTCAAAAAGTAAGGTAGGTAACTCGGTGGGTTGGAGTAGAGGAAGTAGGAAGAAGACTTTAGCACAGCAAGTGGTAATTCCTGGAGCGGGAGATAATGGTCCACCTTAATCTGGTTGCATCTCTACAGCCGTTACTTTCCAGGGCAAAGGTGGATGGTGGGGTCAGCAGTCGAAGGGTGCCTTACCGGGCGTTACGGTGCATCCACCATGGATGGACAGTGAAGGCTACATGGAGCCAGCAGCCAGAGCAACCCTGGCAAGACAGCGCTGTTGTTCACAATCTGTCGTATGCCAGCTTGGGTCTATTTCTGGGTTTTTAATTTTGTTCTCAAAGTCTATTATTGAATGAAGTCTTTCTTATCTCAGTGAACATTTTCCTCGTACTTTCTCACGTCAGCTACCTCCTGCATCAATATATTTAGCTCATAATTCTGTTTTTACTTATTTCAGGAAAGGGTAGGACATCCCCTGGGCTGGGGTTAAGAGCTTCAAGTAAAGATCTATACAGACAAGGTCATACACTGTGAACAACTCCGTATAGTAGTGACAAATATATCAATCCTGCCAAGCTCAGAACTATTCATTAATCTTGGAATTAATTATATCCATTAGCAACAACACTGGACAGGCATTCAGCAAAACAGCTTAGGTGATACTCAATATTACAAATGTCTGTATGTAAGCACTTAGCTTCTCGAGTGAGAGTCACAAGGCTGACTCTGGATACTTAGAATAGATTGGTTGGAAATTTTGACTTTAGACTGAATCTCAAACTGCTGCTGTACTCCAGATGTCAAAGTCAGTGAACAGGAAAGTCAAGGAACAGGAAAAGCTGGAGGTAAACTTGTGGCTGCTGCATAGAATAATAGAATCATAGGTTGGAAGGGACCTCTGGAGATCATCTAGTCCAACCCCCCTGCCAGAGCAGGGTCACCTACAGCAGGTTGCACAGGAACGCGTCCAGGCGGGTTTTGAATGTCTCCAGAAATGGAGACTCCACCACCTCTCTGGGCAGCCTGTTCCAGTGCTCTGCCACCCTCAAAGGAAAGAAGTTCCTCCTCATGTTTAGGTGGAACTTCCTATGCTCAAGTTTGTGCCCATTACCTCTTGTCCTGTTGCCAGGCACCGCTGAAGAGAGCCTGGCCCCATCCTCCTGACACCCACCCTTTAAGTATTTGTAAGTGTTGATAAGATCCCCCCTCAGTCGTCTTTTTTCCAGACTGAAGAGACTCAAATCCCTCAGTCTTTCTTCATAAGAGAGGTGTTCCAGTCCCCTAATCATCTTGGTAGCTCTCTGCTGCACCCTCTCCAGCAGTTCCCTGTCCTTCTTGAACTGGGGAGCCCAGAACTGGACACAGTACTCCAGGTGCGGCCTCACCAAGGCAGAGTAGAGGGGGAGGATGACCTCCCTCGACCTGCTGGCCACACTCTTCTTGATGCAGCCCAGGATGCCACTGGCCTTCTTGGCCACAAGGGCACATTGCTGGCTCATGGTCATCCTGTTGTCCACCAGGACTCCCAGGTCTCTTTCAGCTGAGCTGCTCTGCAGCAGGTCAGCCCCCAACCTGTACTGGTGCATGGGGTTATTCCTCCCCAGGTGCAGCACCCTACACTTGCCCTTGTTGAATTTCATAAGGTTCCTCTTTGCCCATATCTCCAACCAGTCCAGGTCTCTCTGTATGGCGGCACAGCCTTCTGGTGTGTCAGCCATCCCCCCCAGCTTTGTGTCATCAGCAAACTTGCTGAGGGTGCACTCTATCCCCTCGTCCAGGTCATTGATGAATATATTGAAGAGGACTGGACCCACTGCTGACCCCTGGGGAACACCACTCGTCACTGACCTCCAACTAGACTCTGTGCCCCTAATCACGACCCTCTGAGCTCTGTCTTTCAACCAGTTGTCTGTCCACCTTACTGTCCATTCATTAAGCCCACTCTTCCTAAGCTTCCCCATGAGGATGCTGTGGGAGACCGTGTTGAACGCCTTGCTTAAGTCAAGGTAGACAACATCTACTGCCCTCTTGGGTACATTCCATCGGGGCCCATCGACTTGTGAATATGTAATTGATCCCTCACTCGATCCTCCTCAACCCAGGGGAAGTCTTCTTCTTTCCCTGTTACTCCCCAATGCCTGGGACTCGGGAGGGCTGGGATGAGCAGTAAAGACTGAAGCAAAGAAGGCATTCAGTAAATCCACCTTCTCTGCATCCTCCGTCACCGTGGCTCCTGTCTCATTCAGCAGTGGGCCCACAACTTCTCTGGTCTTCCTTTTGCTTCCAATATACTAATAGAAGCCCTTCCTGTTGAGCTTGACATCCCTGGCCAGGTTTAATTCCAAGGCGGCCTTGGCTTTCCTTGTTTCATTCCCGCATGCTCTGGCAGCATTCTTGTAATCCTCCCAAGCGGTCAGTCCCTTCTTCCACTTACTGTAAACTTCCTTCTTCCACTTGAGCTTTTTCAGAAGCTCTCTGCTCAACCATGCAGGTCTCCTGTGTCCCTTGGCTGATTTCTTGCTCTTAGGGATGCACCGATCCTGAGCTTGGAGGAAGTGGTCTTTGAATACCAACCAGCTTTCTTGAGCCCCTTTGCCTTCCAGAGCCCTAGCCCACGGGGTCTCTCCAAGCAGTTTCTTGAAGAGGTCAAAGTTAGCCCTCCTGAAATCCAAGGTTGTAATTTTACTTCTTGTTTTGTGCGTAGTACACATGATGTACATAATTCAGTTACTTTTCATGCCTCTAGCTAGTCACCTCTGGGAAACTGAAATGCATAGCCAAAGGTATTTATGTCCAGATCCGAGTGGGTTCAGCATGGTCTGAGAAGGTTGATCAAAGAAGTCTCTGTGCTGGATATCACTTTTTGAATTCAGAACAGGGTAAACTTTGAAACAGGTGCCTAAGCAGTCAGCAAGCTGGAAATAATACGGAACATGTCCAGTACTGTAACGTGAACTGTTGATGGAAATTTTTGTCTCAGATCATCAACACAGAGAGTATCTCAGCTTAAAGGTTCTTGAATCACTCTCCTGAATTTAAGCAACTGAAATTCCATGCAGACAGGACTTTCAGTAACTAAGTGGTTCACTGAATGCTTGACTGTGATATTTATTAATGCAAAGTGCTATATAAGATCTTGGGATATAATGCCATCTGCTGGCATTTTATTTGCTATTTAAGTGTGTTGCTTAGGCTTATGGAAGACCCTCCAGTTTCCTGGGGGCTACTGCAGGCTCTCTGGGATACCTCAAAGGACTGAAAATGACACTAACAGGTGTATTTATTTGCCAACACATAGCTGCAAGTAGGCTGACGCTCCAGAAAGTCACAGGGCTCCCGTGGTTCCCTTGTCAGCTCTACAGAACACATGTGGATGTTTTGGATAGCCCAGACTATCTAAAGTGTCCCTACATGTGTAAGGATATGCAGGAAACTGAAATGAGCCCAGATCTTCTCTAAATGTAAATGGCATTTTAAGCATCTCTTCACAGACCATCTGCATGCAGAAAACTGGATTTAGTTACCTAAATCTCAAAGTAAGCAAAGGACACTTGGTTCTCCTAACAGTTGTGTGGGGACACCCAGGCACATACCTCCTCTCAGTCTGCTTTCACATAGAGGAAGCTGAGTTACCTAATTTTGGCAGACATCTGACTTTAAGATGCCTGTGTTCAGCAAAAACTGAAACATCCTGTAGTTCAGATGTTTCTAGCATACTTACATATTACAGGTAGACAGAGAAAAAGAATGAATAGTATCATGGATATTGAAATGCTCAATTACACAGAACAACTTAATAACAATTTGCTAATACCCACTTTGGTATTATTATATGCATTATTTTTCTATTACTTTTTATTATTTTTAAATATTGGTTTTATAAAGAATTTTTAGTTAATGGAGAAATTACGCTCAAAGAGATGGATGTGTTGGGAAAGCTTTACGTACAGGGTAAGTAGGCTGCCTGCAGCAGACGTCGGATATTTCTTAATATGTACAAAGACACGGGTAAACGATCTTTGGCCCATCTATTAGGAACAAAATTACTTTAAAGTAAGCTATCTCTCTAAGACTGAGAGTATTAATTAGAATTTTACAGAGTGAAAAGAGAATAATTACAAGTAGATTAAGGCTATGTCTACAGTTTCAAATAGGATCTTTTTTGGTTTTACATTATGAAGTTAGACACATCTGACATATCTAAGTGATGTCCGATTTTTCTTTGACTTTGGATATTGTTGAGGATATAGGGAGAAGTATCTTGGTTAGGACATTCCCGTAGCACACTTGTTAGATTGATGAGATCCAGATTGCAATAGTGGCATTTGTTTATTGGTAAATCCCAAATTTGCAAGAAGAATTGCAAGTTAGAAGTGTTCTCAAAATCTATCTAGGCTGTCAAAATTTAGTTAACTGTGTGTTTTTAAAAAAACATTTTCTTTTTTAAAGAACTTACTACATTTATACTGGGCTTTCTGATGGCCACTGTTCACCAGTCTGACCAAGTAGGATTTTCAGAAAAGCATCTGAGAAGACTTACTGTAGAAATACTTATTTTACTCAGTAGGCTGGCTTCATACTGTTACTTGTCTCAAACCTAAAAGTTATGTTTTTATTTAGATCTGTTCAGGGTTTTAAAATTGCTTATGTGTTTCGTTCAATGACTGTCTCTTACAAAATGTCTAAACAGGCTGTGGAGTGGGGACTCAAAAACAAATCCTATTTTTGGCTATACTAGGTTACAGTCTTGTTTTATGTCTATTTTTAACCGAATAAACTTGAATTCTTCTGCACAAATTCATAAAAATTCATCAGGAAAGGCTGAAAGTGTCCTTACATCAAAACAGTTAAAATATGCTGGAGGAGATTGCAAATATAGGTTTCCCTCAGGCACAAAAGGGAATTTATTCAGATTTGCAACATCGTAGTGCTGTTGCATAAAAGCAGCCATGTCTTCCTCTTTACAGAATTCCAAGGAAAGCTGTGGCTCTAACTGTAGTTCCTCTGCATGTAAGACCTAAATAATGGAAGAACTGGCTCTTGGATTGTCACTTCATCCTGAATGATCTGAATGCCAAACTGTTAATTGGTTTTCAACACTGAGGTCACATGCAGAAGCAAAATGTCAAGTGAACGCTCAAATAAATAAATTTTTAAAAAATTAAAATAAAAATTAAAAAAAAGAAATTAAATAAACTAAAATAAAATAAAAACCATTTTAGTACTTCTATGGTCAGCATTGGTTTACACAGATGTTTAATATTAGAGCTTGGGCACTTTAAATTCCACTGAAGTCACACTTTCGGTACTTCAGTCCTTTTTCTTGTTTTTTAATCTGGCTTCAAATTTATGTAGCTGTCCTACTAATGCAATCTTTCAGAAGAGAAAGTTCACCTAGGGCTTTCTAAATCTTACATGAGTATCATTACTCCTTAACCATCCTTCCTTAGTCATGAATGTGCAATTTTGCTTGAAGTTTTATGTGTCAGGACAATCATTTATTTGAACTGATGTTTTCAGTCTGGCACATTCTTCACTGTCTTTCTTCTTGGGAAAATTAGCATAATGTCTTTGAAAGATATCCAATCGAATCCTTAATTTATATAGTGTCTCTTCATTTTCTGATTGGTTTTAAAAGCTTAGTTAAGTGTTTGAAGCAGTATAAGATAATATAAATGTTACCCATTCTCCAGTAGTATGGAACTTGTTGGATTAAACAGATATGCAATCTTTTTATATATTTCTAACTAATTATTATTTTTACACGTCTGCATCAAAATATAAATGCAGGTCATTTCATCTATGTTTTGCATGATTTTTTAAAAAATGATCTCCTTTAAATAGGTGCATATTCAATGAGTCTCTGGTCTAGATATAAATTATCTCTGTAATACATAGATTTGGACAATTCATTTTAACTGTGATATAAGGTAAAACTGGTTTTGAACACTTTCTTGCACTTATTCTAATGAATAAGCAACGCTGAATTAAAATATTGAAAAAAAAATAATCCCAAACTTGTTTTAGTGGTATCTTCTTTTTGAAAAGAAAAATAGATATCCCCCTCAAAAAATACCCCAAAGTATGTAATATTTAGAGTTCTTCACCACAAGAAAAGGCAAAATGTAACTCGCCCTTTCATTGACTCCAAAGAATACTGAAAACCGACTTAATGTATTTTTATGCATGTAATTTGCGGATCAAAGGAATGGAATGCTTTCATATAAGGAATGACTAAGTTTGGAGAGAGAAACTCTTTAGTCTAGAAATTAGATGCCAGAGAATAAACATAATGGAAGTCTATAAAACCGTGAACTGACAGAAAGATGGGGGGAGGGAGGGGGAGGGAGGGGATAAGTGGTAAAGAATTGAAGTGAATCATTAAACGCAGGGGTTATGTAAAAAATCCCAAGCCCTGCAATTTGTATTATCAAGGAATAAACTACACTGGTGCTGAGTCACCAGGCTCTTTTCTTTTTTCTCCTAAAAGAGGGCAGCTCCTAAGTTATAGCTATTAATAGACAGTATTTTTTCCCCTTTCAAAATTAAGTCCAATAGCCCTGTGTCACTGCGTCAGAACCATAAATGATTAGTTTGTATCTCAAATGATCCCTAAGATTTGAGAACCCTATTTTCATCTCTAAGTCTTGTAGATTTTCCAACAAAGAATTTGAATGAGTGTTTGGGGAGAGGAGGCTGGAAGGTTTCTCTCCACATACTCTCACAGATCTTGCCACAGAAGGCTATGCCTGCACATCAGTCGACTTTGTGTCAGGCCACACATAACATATCTGTTCACCTTTGTGATTACATAAATTCATAAAAACATTGTCAGACCGGGCACAGGTGCATGATAACAAAGAACATATATTGCCACTCTCTGAAATACTGTCCATAATGCTTTTTTTGTAACGAGCCTCTTTTTCCTGACAGCATGGAGAGAGTGGTACCACCTGTCCGTATGGATTTTATCGTGGTTATTAGTCTTGTGGTTTATGTTTAAAAAATAACAGAATGCTAGAAGAAAGACTGATGCAGAGCTCAGGGAAAGTGGTGTCCAGCTGACATGAAGACAGATTGTAATACAGCAGGCTTGTGAGAAATGCTTAAAGATAACTTGGAGTGGCAATGTATATATTTGCAACAGAGAGTTACTTCTTCAGGCTATTCTATATCAGCCAATGGATAGCATGCAAAATAAACTGTGCCGTGAAGGGGTAAACGCAACAGAGTTGACCAAATCCGTAGAATGAAAGCATCTAAAAGTGCATCCTATGCCTACTTTTTCCACAGTAAGTAAATAGCTGGAAATGCAACAGAAACAGTGAATTATTGTGAAACTGTCTTTTAGTTATTTTTTTTCTAAATTACATTTTAATTTAACCCACGTTGTTCGTTCTTTTTCCGTTTACGGAGAAGTGATTACATCCATGTTATTCATGGACTATAACTCCAAAATACAAGATCCTAAAATATGATAAGTTTAATTCTATAAGCTGATATCTGTAATAACTATAATGCTGTCTGAAAAGAAGCTATCTCAGAAGCTTTTACAAATGCAAATGTATAACTATTTCAACATCTGTATAAATTGTGCCATGCCTCAGAGAAGAGGGTTTTTTACTACACATTTGTGTACTGATATTTGTTATCACTGTTTAGATACTGAAAGATATTTACTCACACTGTTAATTTGTCCCGTGTCTAATCATGGAACAGTCTGAATGAGGTTAATAGAAATATCAGTAAAAGTAACCAGAATGTTATCCATAAATGGTAAATGTTGAAGTAAAACAAAACTGCTCATAATTCAGAGGAATATTAATAATTCAGATCTAAGTTTAGGCACCTAATTTAAGTGCTTAAATTTAGAAGTAATTTTTTCTTATGCTTCTTGTATTGTCAACACAGGGAGATTCCCAGGTTCTGAGTCACCGTCTAGAGGAGACTTGTTAAGTTAGGTGCTAAAAATAAGTAAGAATAATATCTCTTTTATTTTAAAAATAGCACTGAAACATTCCATTGTAATATTTTCTAAAATTATCTGCATCGGTTTTTTGTACAAAATGGAAGAGGTGTAAGCTCCTGAATAGTTCAAAATAGTTATTAAAAAAAACCCCATCATTTTTGAACTCAAATCACTTTCACAAACAGGAATAAAAACAGCTTCTGCATCACATTAATTTGAATTATTTTCTTTCTACTTTCCCTTTTTACTCACTTTTGGTTCATCCATGAGAACTCATTATTTCCCCGTGTTCATCAATGACCACGTTGAGTTGGGTAGCACAGAGTTGTCTAGGTTGTAAGGGACCTTTAGATCATCAAGTCCAACCATTAACCATTACACTGCTAAACCCACCACTAAACCATGTCCCTAAGCAGCATGTCTACCCGTCTTTTAAATACCTCCAGGGATGATGACTCCACCACTTCCCTGGGCAGCCTGTTCCAATGTTTGATCACCCTTTCCGTGAAGAATTTTTTCCTGATATCCATCATAAACCTCCCCTGTCACAACTTGAGGCCATTTCCTCTTGTCCTGTCGCTTACTTTGAATGACTACAGGAACTCTTAAACATATCAGTCATTAATCACTTTGTTTTTACATAGAATGCTAGAGATATGGATATTAAAATAAGAGTAGATCATAAATACAGTTAAAAAACACCAAAGTGCAAATATTTTAAAATTAAACAGTGATATTTTTTATTTACTACATTATTTGAGAACAAAGGAAGAAACTGTAATAAATTCTAGATTTTGATTCAATGTTATTTGTCCAGGGCATGCATTTTAGAAAACAGTAATTTAACAAGATCATGAAAATTCTATCATTAGCAAAAAGTTAAATATAAAATAGCATTCTTTCTTTGTTACAGCTTCCTGATTAGATTTAATTTATCAAGGATTAGTATCAGAAATACCAAGAATAAGGATCAGAAACAAAAATGTACCCTCTGAAAATAAAGTGGCAAGTATTGTTACTTGGATTTTAAGAAGTGGTATTTCTCATACAGAGAGGAATGCTGAATCCTGCCTCCTTTGCATTACAGATGAGCATTTACCATAGCAACCTCAAAACGTGATCGAAGAACCATTTGAAAACATCTCAAGCATTAATCTCCCTATTCTGTATCTTTTAATTGGCATGACTTCACTTGAAATGGAGAAAAATGGACTTGGCTTGTGTAATAACATGTTTACAATGACAGTAGACAACAAGCTAGTGGAAAAACAGGGGTTTCAAAAAGGGCCTGATATTTAGTGTGAGCGGTATCAAAATAGAGGCAAAGAGTTTCAGGAATTGGTAGGGCAGTGACAGCAGACTATATGTAGGACAGCTAATGAGCAAGCTCAACTTATGTCAGCTTCTTCGGGTTATTTGCTGGTGATGGACTGTAATTCAGAAGAATTTTGTCCCAGCCATGTGTCCAGCAAGAGTATGGGGGGAAAAACGTTCTCTAAGAATAAAACATAAACCAAACCAACCAAGGTTACTACAGTAAATGTCACTTTGCAGACAGAGTGTTGTTTTGCACTGTAATTCAATGTGGAAAAGGTTTATATAAATTTTTTAGAACAGCTTTAATAACCAAGGAACTGAGAGGCAAAATAACTGCAGTATATTTTATGTATGTTCAGTTTATTTCATGACAAGTAGAACCATTTTATTTATTTTTTATTCTTAAAGGAATCTTATAGATCAAAGTATGTAAATAAAAGTATGTTATCAAGAAGATAACAAAAATTAATTTCACCAACTCATGACTGGAGTGTCTGGTTCTGGCTCAGTCTACCTGGTTGATCGTGTTGCATCCCCCGGCTAGAATATGCACTTTCAGACAGCGAGCCAGGATTAACACTGGAGTTACCTGTGATGCTTTCTATCTTCCAGTGACTGCACAAGTTGTAAAGAAGCATAATATGTGTTACAGTACAGCTAGTTCCAAAGCGTTAGGATGTAAGCTAGGATGTAAGGGAGAAGCAGAAGCTAGGGAATATTGAGGGTATGGGCAGAAGATAAAGAGGAGGGAGCAGGGCAAAGATGAACATTAGAAAATCTGCATATTCATGCAATGAAATGCTCTCAGGAGCAGACTGAAGTCTAAGTACCGGAGGTGAAGCAAGAGCGCCAAGAGACCCGGGAGCAGTGTAATGTGTAGATATGTCAGCTGTTTCCAGGCTTTTATATGTGCAGGACTTCTTCCTGTAGGCTACTAATAATCTCCAGCAGTTATGCAAACTGAACACTTGCTGATGATTCATCAGCTGGTGACCCTTTGTGAGCCATTATCCTCAATGAAAATGGTTGCAGATACAATTAAATTAGGAGTAAGCTGTTGAACTGACTACACATGAACCAATTCAGATAGCATCCTGAGATAGTAGGTTATCCTCGTTGTCATAATTTGCTTGAGCTCTCCAATCTATAGTAAGAGTTTATGTATCTACTCTTTGTAGATGTCCTTGACACCCCATGGTGTCTCAAATAGAGATACATGCTTATGTTTAATCAGCTGAATCCCACCTAAGGTGTCTACTTCAAACTGAGCTGAATATCTTTCTAGGCTGTTTCAACTAAATCATCACTTATTAAAAAGGAAGTTTACAAGTTGGCTCAGCTACGTTAAGTCGCAGGCATTCAGGTTTCTTAATCTGAAATTAAAATCCATCCTTAGTCGTCTTCTGTGGTATATACAGTAAATTTTGTCAGTGATTTAGGTAGCTATGGTCTTTTTGTTTCACTAGAAGCGAGCAAAAGTGGTTATTCATTATTGGGTGAACTGTGAGGTGAAGAAATTTCTGAGACTAAAACAGGGGACAGATCCTCTGTGTCTGTGAATTTATGAATAAAAATAACAAAGAGGTGTTAACAATATAGAATGCTCAGCCGCTTCAACCAAAAAATTACAATTCAGTTGAAGATAGTGAACACTGTCAATCTCGTTTGCTCTCATTGGGATACATTTGGTGCACTGATGTTGTACTCGTGTGAGTAAATTATAAAATGTGTATATTTTTTTTGTAGTAAACGTTCAGTAAGTTTGTGCCGCTGCTTACTATTAAAGTCAGAATTGTTCCAACTTTTCAGGTCTTGTACTTACTTTGCTTCTGAGGTTCAAGCAGTGAATGCCTTTGCATTTTGTTTGTTATTCATTGTTATGGAGCAGTTTGGATGTGTCCTGGAGTACTGCGCAGGGTAAGCCATTCCATTCCAGGTGAAAAGCTTACAGCTGCAAAGCGGTCTATGTTTGGGGACAGGTTGAGATTTAAAATAGGGCAAGTCCAGTGACAAATACAGAACTTTATTTGAATAATCAGAATTGTTCTGAAAACTGTACTTGTAGTAGTTGTCAGTTCTCAGAATCTAACGTTTTCTTAAGATCCTAGTCTGTTTTGTATTGCTTTTTAGATAATGGGCATTTTACTCTGTAATGTTTTTCTGGGTTTCTGTCAAAATCCAAGTGATTGCTGCATACAAAATATGCTATTCAGTAAACTATCCAAGATTCACAGCAAAGAGCCAGGTTACTGTTTAAAGATGGTATTATCATTGCTGGACACAGACCTGTGGAAACTAAAAGGGAGTATCTTTACTTCAAATATTTTAAGAATTTGAAAAAAAGGATGTAAGAAAACCAAAGGAAAAAACTTACACAGTTTAAATAAAATGTTGTTGAATTTAAGGAAGACATTAAGTTTCATTTATGCTGTTTAAAACACTATACTCACTGAACTTTACTGCTTTGAGAATTATAATGACTTTCCCACTTTATTCGGTTTGAGGTTTCTTTGAGCTTTCCCTCTTCTGTATTGGAGAATATAGATAATATTTAAAATGGCTATAAATTATTTGTGAAATTTGTTGCATTTTTTAGTTTTCTTGTCAATGTTGTCAAACTATTTATCAAGTATTCCAAAGAGTTTTTATCTGAAATTAATAACTTTTGATGCTTTATTGTTTACTCATGGAAAATTTGTAATAACAATAAGGTAGTTTTACATTTGCTGGTTGTGAAGGAATGAATAGGCTGCATTGGGCAAAGTACTGCCAGCAGTTTGAGGAAGGTGATCATTGGCCTCTACCCAGCAATGGTGGGGCCACACCTGAAGCACTGTGTCCAGTTCTGGGCTCCTCACTACAAGGGAGACATGGACATGCTGGAGAGGGGACACAAGGATATTTAAAGGACTGGTGCATCTCACCTATGAGGAAAGGCCGGGAGAGCTGTGTATAGATTACGCCTGTAATTCTTACCTCTTTTGATTGCTATAAACACATATGTACATGCACACACCCATCCAAACGCCTTTTTGCATTTCAGATTTATGAATGTGTAAAATATCAAAATAGCAAAAATAGGTTTTATTATAGCTTGGGACTAAGCAGCCACAAAAGGAGAAAATTTCTGCCATCCCAGTTTGGGACAATTAATCCTGGCCTTCCTTTATTATCAATGGAGGATCCTCCAGAGAACAGATACTAGATGCTCAAACAGCCTGACTACAGATTGATCTCTGCATTCACCAGATATGGGCTCAAAGAGAATCATCTAAGTTAGATATTTCAGTTAGGTATCTAAAGCCTTTAGGCTGAATAAATTACTTCCTTTAATCTTCTTTTTAAATTTTGTTCCCAAATACTGGCAGGATAAAAAGTGAAAATGTGACTGTTTTCTCAGTTTTGGACACAAACTAGAGTTTCTTTTCGGTAGTGTTCTTTGTAAGCAGGGATGATATATATTATTTAGCAAGTAGACGGAACTGCAAATAATTTTGAATGCAACATTTGCAACTACAACTCTGCATGCGCAAGAATTATGACAAATTTATCTACCCCAGTTAAACACAGAGACTTCTGTCAAATAACTTCTGTGTAAAGTTATACAATAGACTATTTTCCAAATAATACATTTAGGCCATTTAATTTATTTGTCATAAAAGCAAACAAATCTTTGGTATCCAATGGTATCAGCGTTGTTTGAGCATAATCTCAGGTAACATCAGTGTATGGTTAAACTGTGCAATGGCTGACAGTTGGGTGATCCTGTGTATTGCCATATGGATCCAATAACAGGCATATTCAGTGAAATCAAAATGGCAGGTTTTCCTATTTACTGTAATGAAATGTATCACAAGGAGTGTTAAAAAATATCATAGCTTTTTATGCAATGTTAAAAAATACCATGAATAAAAATAATAGTACCTGGCCTGCAAAATGAAGGCAAAAATGTGGAAGTTTACTATAAAGAGTTCTGGCAACATCGTGTCTGGTTTCATTGAGCCAATACAGAAATGTTATTTTTGCAATTGTCTACACACTATAGATATTAGATGTAATTACTTGAACCAACTTTAAGGCCTTCTAGGCATATATTACCCACAAAAAGTTTTATTTGGCCACATTTTTATACCATTTTTACTTTTATCATAAGTTGCAAGAGGAGGCTAAATATGTTCACAGCATAAGCCTCGACAAATTTCACAAAAAAATCAATAAATTGTTTTCACAAGCCTTTCAAAGAGAGGTTTTATTTGCGAAGGTTTTGCTAGAAAGATTAGTTCCATATGAATAGTTCATTTCACTGATGTAATTTCAGTTTTATCTTGTACTTTGATCTAGCAGAAAGCTTTCAAAAAGTTGACAGTACCTTAGGGAAATCTAGTGTCATGGAAATATTACAAGTTGAGATAATTTCTGAAGAGAAACAAGTGTGCTTATATACTGGTAAAGGAATAGTTTAACGTGTTGTGTTTCAGTTTTCAAGCCAAGTATTTTATATCTACTAATCAAATGGTTATTAAAATGAATTACTTAATAATCTAGAACTTTCCAAACTATTAAGAAGATATTCTTACACAGAAAATACATAAAGAACTTTTGCTGATTAGCAGTCTGTTTGCAGAAGTTGACTTAATACTGTATTACTTTGATTCACTTTGGTAGATCAGAAAAAGCATATTATATGAGATTCATAATGACAAACACTGTACAGGAACAGTGTCGGTGAAAATAGACAAATACCTGTTGCAATTCTGTCTTCATGACATTCAGCAAAGAATGACAGGCTTGCTAATGAAAACATTAATGTTTTTGCAGTTTTTTAAACTGCAGACTTGATTGAAAATGCGCATTTGATTTTTATCCTTGTTTGAATCATTCAGACTCTATTACTACTATAAATTTTGAGTCCTAATGTAAAATATATGGCTGAGAACTGTCAGAGCAGCAGACATTTTGTATTTCCTAAATATAGGATACGTTAATTTCTGTGTACTTCCTACCAATTTTTTTAAATGCCTCTATGACTCTTAAAACTCCTAGCATACCTGCTGTCAGCTTTTGAGTGGATGGTATGCCCAGTCAGTGTTCTTTAATTTTGTGAAATACATGTTTTCTTTAGTCTACTGGGAAAGCACATTTTTAATTTTTTTTCCTTAAAAAGGCAGGAAAAGATAGCACTGGTGTTTTTCAGCAAGAATCTGATAAAGTTGAAATCTTGGTTTCATCATTCAAGCAAATCTCCCATGGATTTCAGAGCTCAGTTCTGAATAATTTGTTCAATTGAATATTTAAACTAGCTTATAAACGAGCAATAAATAAGTAAAGTTTGAAATAAACAGTTAACTGTTGCAGTCCAGCTGGTTTTCAGGTTGTTTATGCACATAGCCATGTAGAAAACCTCTGACAGATGTGTTTACTGCTACATTTATAATAACATAGACACAATCTATGAATTAATTATTATTATTATTGTGTAAACAATAAGATTTTGCATAAAGGGAGGAGTAGTCACTTAAGATGCAATATTATGACTCTCAGTTTATGTGGTCAAGCTTAATTTTAGCCTGTGAATAGTCCTATTGGAAATATATTTAAATATTTTGTGGCTGGGTTGTCTTTTTATGTCACTTGCTCTCAAGCAGTTTAGACAAAAAGAAGGTACTTGTTTTGCTTTATTTATTTTTTGCTCTGGATACCTTCACCTCCCTATGTTTTGGGAAAACAATTTATTATTGCCCTTTTGAGAATCTCTCTGCTGAATATCTTAGAAGTTCTTAGCATTCATGGGATCTTGTCGTGCTTGTTTACTAAAATGTAATTAAGGAGAGAAGTCTGCAGGTTTGATAGAATTCGTTTTCAGATAAATCAACAACTCTGTCAGAGTAAATTAGGCATCGCATCCTGAAGTCCAGATATTTCAATTGGAACACTTACGCTGTTGGTGAATGAGACATTTGTGTCAGGAACGTAGTATGTGTAGGGCTCTAATTCATCTAGCTTCACATTAATGCATGAAAGAATCCTTTGTCACTCGTCTATTCACAAGTGACACAAAGAAATATGGCAACACCCTAATTTCTCTTGTTTGCATTCATCTGCAAACAAAAAGGAAAGATAAACAATTATGACCTTTTTTTGACAGAACACAATTTAAATTAAATCAACGTGATATCCAGGATATATCAGAATTAAATGTTGTCTTCCCTTAATGTGTTTGCAAAATAAATCTTAGAAATGAGAGTTCTTGAGCTAAATGAAAATACGAAGGATCACATTTTTCTTAACAAAAGGAGATTAAATACTGCATAACTGAATCCATCACATGGCCCATTCAGTCCAATATCCTGTTTTCCATATTATGCAAGGGTGTTCTAGGAAAAGCCACAAAACCCCAAGTAACTTGAGTATGATGAGATTACACACAACTTACCCATTTACAGAAAATAACACCGAGAACAACACTGACAATCTCTGCAAAAGCTCTAATTTGCTATAAATAAATGTTCTAAGCAAACACAAAATAAGGCTGATCCTATTATGCATCTGAAATGAGAAAGACCATGAGAAGCATTCCATCTGTTTGCAATCATGAGCTCTCTGTGCTCTCTTGAAAGTTGTGTAGCTCCTTTTTTTCCCAGTCCTCCTACCTGGGCATCTGACCATCCAATTACTCATTGTTCCATCTGAGCAAGATAACAAAGGTAGTTTGTATATACTGATATAAAAATTATGCAAGCTGTAGTAAATTACCAAAAAGAATGAGTCAGAGCAATTTAAATCCTGCTGTACCTCTGCCCTGAATCACATCAAGCTCAGTGTAAACCCTGCGCTTTTCAGAAGTGTGATATAGGGGCTTCTGTTGTGGATCTGCTTTTTAGCTTGGCCTGATACATGATAAAAGCTGCACTTTTCTTATGTCCAAGACGATCCTTAAAACAGCATAGTTATGTTCTGACATCACTGTTCCTGAGCCAATAAATCTCCAAAAAGACTCCATACTCTGGCATTTAGGTTTGTCCAGAACTTCTGATTCGTTCCCATAGAACAGGTTGGGAGAACAAAACAATAAACGAGGGAGCTGATTTTTACCACGTAAATCAGTGGCATCAAACAAGGGAAAACTACATATTCATACCATGAGGATACAGAAAAAGTAGCTGTCAGCAACGTGCTCATATGCATAATAAAAAATAACAAAAAATATTAGCTGCAGGAATTGCAGTAAATATTAAGTAGAACATTTAATAAGATTTCACTAAACTTTTTTCTAAATCTAGTTTAAATGTAGTCTTGCATATTAACATTTCCGGAACTTGGCTATACAATGTAACTCACTAATTTTTATTTACCTAACGTATGGAGAAAAAACAGTTGCATGCCAAACAGCTTTAACAGTGAGAAAAAACACTGAATTTCAGTGCTTGATTTATGTAGATGAATTAATTTGAAATTAGAGCATAAGGCCCCCAGGCATGTGAATTCAAAAGACCACAAAGGTTATGTCCTTTCTTTCATTATTTATTTGGGGATGTGAACCTACGTAGTATCTAAGCCATCTGTCTTCTGTCTACAGTGTTAAATATTTGTAGAAATAAATAGGTTTTAAAAGAAAACAAAAAAGCAGTGATTTAAATTTATTGAAGTCCTTGCATTCAGTTGCACAATTTTCACTGCATTCAGGAAGGGTTTCTGGAGCACAAAGTGGCTAAGACCATGGACATAAAAACGAAGCACATGCTGATAATTTCTTTGGATGACGACGTTATTTAATGCATTGCAATAATTTTATTAAGTTAAAATAAATTAATGTTCAGTTAAAATAAGTGAATGCTAAGTTAAATTGTTGCAGAAAAATTCTAAGCCAACAGCTGATAAAATAACCGCAACAAAGAATTTCAGGTTTAAAAAAATAATATTCAAAGTTCATGTTTGTTTACAGAACCTTTCTTTCTTTTTATTTTCTTTTTCTCTCTCTCACCCTTTAATCCTTGTATATGACTCATAGTTTTGTTTCGTTACTTACATAATAATAACAGTATGCATGTCACTATATCCTTGGCATTGTGTAATTTTTAACATTTTCTCCATGTTTAATATGAAGGGAGGTGCAAGATCCAAGAACTATAGGTTCAAATATTACCGGAGTTCAAATAATATGGCAGTTCTTGGTTGGTTGGTTGTGAGTTGGAACTGCAAGTCTGGACACTGCTTTAAGAGTAAAATTTGTTGAATTTGTTGGTGTTACTCTAATTTTTCATCATACAAATTACAGTCAAGTTCCTTGTGTTCAACTAAAACATTTCTACATCTGTTTTTCTCTTACTTCAAATTAAGGGCTTAGCTGCTTTCAGATGTCTAATACAAATGTTTTGAAGTGATTTCCAGCCTGATGTTAAACAGCATTACTGAGTATTCCTGTCTGTAAATCTAGATATCAAATCAATAATCTATGTAAAATGTTTTTCTTACCTATGTCCCTACAAGGGAGCTTTTGCATCTTTTTTTTCACCATGCTTCTTCCTCCCTAGTCCACCCCGATTCTTCTCTTTCCTTTCCTTTGTTGCTTCCCCTAAATATCCCATAACAAATTTGACACGTGGCTACAATCCCTTTAAAACAATTCCAAAATGCTCTTTCTCCTGCAACTCATAAGTCCTCTACCATTGTAGGAAATAAGCCCCTGCGGTTTTCATGGTTGTCCAGGAAGGGAGAATTTCTTTGGTTGTGTTTGGAAGCCCTGTGTTGGCAGGTTTCACGCCAGGGCTAATGGTCGAATCACTCTCCTTGATGGACTTCAGGACAGATGATTTGGTGGGGTGGGCTTGCACTGGTCAGGTTACTCAGACTCCCCAGAGCCTCCATTAATTTACAAAGGCAAAGCTTTTTCAATATCTATGAGAAGTATACAAGTAAATCCTCTAAGCTGGTAAAGACAGAACTTTGATTAAAATCTTAATGGCTTCTTTTCTAAAATTACCTAGAAAATACCTTATTCTATTCAGTGGAATCACCTTTTTTTTCCCCAGCATATGTGTCATTGGTTTAGTTTTATTTCACCCTATGTCTTAAATTGGAGGGTATGGAAATTGTTGCTATAGATACTAAAGACATACATGGAATTTCTTATTAAATTATTTGCATAACATTAACATGATACTGAAAGATGTATATGTAATGAAACTGATGTTGCCTTTCACTGACGATGAACTCACTGTGCCTTCTATCTGCAATTACAGAGAAGAGTTTAGACCATTAGTAGTTATTTTGAGAGCTCACAGAAGATAGGTAATGGTACCCAAAACCTGGAAAAGGGCAATTTCCTTTTAAAAAAAGGAGGTAGCATGACTGCGGGCCTTGAAGGCAATGGAGAAGCAGGAGACATAAAATGTTTAAATTAAGATTTATGAAGACTGGCTGAGAGAGTTGGCATTGTTCAGCCTGGAGAAGAGAAGGCTCCAGGGAGACCTTACAGCGGCCTTATGGTTCTTAAAGGGGGCCTACAGGAAAGATGGGGAGGGACTCTGATTTTATCAGGGAGTGTAGTGATAGATGAGGGGTAACAGTTTTAAACTGCAAGAGGGGAGATTTAGATTAGATATTAGGAAGAAATTCTTTACTGTGAGGGTGGTGAGGCACTGGAACAGGTTGCCTAGAGAAGCTGTGGCTGCCCCATCCCTGGAAGTGTTCAAGGCCAGGCTGGATGGGGCTTTGAGCAGCCTGGTCTAGTGGGAGGTGTCCCTGCCCATGGCAGCGGGCTTGGAACTAGATGTTCTTTAAGGTCCCTTCCAACCCAAACCATTCTATGATTCTGTGGTAATGCTTCACATGAGATTTTCAAATGATACATTTTTATAACTGATAGAATTATTATTGACCATGATTTTTTTTTCCCCTGTCAAAAATGAAATTTCCTTGGCAGTACTATACAGTCTATTGTAAGTCTGATACCATTCAATATGTGTGTTGTTGACTTCCGTGTTGGTGTAGTATATAAATTTATGACATATATGCATGATACTGAGTTGCAATAAACAGAATGAGAAAAAACTGGATGTATAGCATTTTTACAGAAGGCATATACACATAGAGATATATCCATATGGACAGGACTCAAAAACTTTATCCTTTGCAAAAAGATAAAGCCATTATATTATGATGCATAAACAGGCTGCAAGATACATCCATTGTACTAACTAGTGGTGAAGGCAACAGCTGTTCATTTATATTACCTGATTTTAAGGCATCCATGAGGTCAAAGCAAAGAATATGATCAGATTTGGGAAAAGCATTTAGTTTCTTAAAATAAAAGGAAAGGCAAAATGAGGGTTTAGTAACTTCATCAGGAAGGCTCCTGAAAAGAATGGGTTTCTGTCATGATTTTTTATTTATCATGTCCGGGATGGTTAAATAGATACATAATAGGCTTAAATTGAAGCAAAGAAGATTAAAGTTAAACAGTAGCTAAACTTTCTATATGCACAGTGAAGCAAACAGATACATTTCTCTAAGCAGTTGTAAATCAGACTCAAAATTACCAGAATTATAGCACAAATAACATTCTTGCCATGGAGTAAGGAGATGGAATAGATGACCCGTTAAGTCCCGTGATTTTCAGGACTGGAATTTAATTGAGAAGAACATAATTGGAAGAAGACAGTCATATATCACAATTGCTTCTTTTATAACCAGTATTGGTTGTAGTGGTAGTGTGGTAATGATTGCTGCAGAATGGTAGACTGACAGAGAAATTTAGGAAGAGCTCTCTGAAGGTCACTTGGTCCAGCCTCCTGCTCAAAGCTGGGTTGACCCTGAATCTCTATCAGGTTGCTCAGAGTACTTTTTGTATTCATCTCCAGGGGTGGAAATTCCACAGCAACTAGTTTCAATGTTTAACCACCTTCATTGTGGCATTTTTCTTGATAGTTGGAATTTACCTTGTAGTGCAGCTAGTCTCTTCAGTGCACACCTGTATGTGTCTGGCTCCATCTCGTCTATAATCACCGTGAGGAATCTGAAAACAGCAATTAGATTTTCCCCATCATTGAAATCACGTTTGCCTTCTATATAAAGTATTGAATATCGCAAGTAAGCGAGTGCTAATGATTATCCACCACATTTTAGTTTCATTTCAATATAAAATTACAACTTATCCCAGGTGATTATTGACTGAGTTCGTATAATTCTCAAAGGGATGCGTCTTAAAGCTGTCTTCTGAAACTTAACACTTTAAGGCTGGTGAGAATTCTTGAGAGGTCCAGAGGGAATAAGCTGGCTTACAGGCAGGTAATTTTGTTGAATGCTTGAAAAGTATGAAAAAAACCCGCAAACCCAAACTACAGTTGTTTATTACAGATACTCTTCCCATCATTCTCCCCTGAGATCATGAAACATTCAAATCATTCAAGATGTGTGAGATTTATGTCTCATATTTTAAAACTGAACAGCTGCCAGACGTGCTGTGTAGCGCAATACTGACTTGAGGTCTGTCATCAACATTTGTTTGATAGAGAAGTTCTTTCATAAATACAGTTACAGTAACAAGATTACTTTGTCTGCTACTTTAGCTTAACTTGTCCAGACACTGACAGATAGACACTTCTTAGTATTGTGAATTGGAATAAAAGACAAACCCTTTCTTCCAGAATACTGTAATACAGTGTGCCCATGAAGCAGAAGAATAAGAATAAATTATTTGTAAGTCATTAGGAGGAAAAAATAACATGTCAAAGAAAAGTGCTAATATGCATCTTACTTGTGTATTAGACTACTACTGAAGAAAAAATAAACATTGATGTAAATGACAGACACATGACAACAAAGATTTCTGAAAAAAAGGACATTCGGAACACATTTTTTGAAGTCATTGATAGTATTTAAATATCATTTCAATTTGTAAGAATTGAGGAATTACTATATATCTGGTAGAGTCTGGCCTCCTCTTGGGTACTTTTCTTTTTTTCCCCTTATATGTTTCTCAGACTTGTTCTGTTTTGCTGGTCTGTCTTATTTTTACTTTTTTAAAATTATATTAAGTCCTTTCAGAATAGTGCCATTTTCATTATCAAAACTTTTGGAACTCCATTAGCTGTGGTTATATTACTTATGTCACTTGTTTGAAAGATATTTTTGAAGTCATACAAATGGCCTCAAAAAATTACGTCCTGAAATCCCATATTTTATCAGCTAGAGATGTGAATTCTTTTCTGTAGGCTGTGTTGAAGATGTGTTAGAAAAGACTCATTAGTTGTTGATATGATTAAAAGAATTAGAATGATTATTTATAATCGCAAAAGTTCTTCCTGTTCAAGAGTAAAATTTATATTATTGTCAAAAGCACTTGAACATTTTTCAACATTCTTGATTTAGCAAATAAAAAAATATATTAAACAGCTCTGAGAAAAGCAAGTTCTAGAAAGTATGGAGTGAGGTATGTCCTGTAGAAATAGAGACGCTGGAGTCTGCTGACCACTCTTTATTTTCTAATCCATACTATTGCATACAGTGAGCAATAAGGAAAAATAGTAACTCTTATTTCAGGTTGGGGGAAGCGTTTTCAGTACCTTTATGGAAAAAAAAAAATCCTGTTCGTAGGGGCTCCACAAGAAGTCCTCTACTGCTCAACTTTTCTGAGGTCCTCCTGTTCTGAAACAAAAATAACTAACCTGCTCACTTCCTTCTGCTCTGGAAACCTATTGAAATTTGCTAGTTCATTCAGGTCCCTGTGCGAATTCTCAGTACCTATATATAATAAAACCAGCTGTTCTTCTAGGTCTTTAAAAGATTGATCACCATGGTACAAGAATGTCTTTCAACTGAACGTGCAGGGTAAGCCTTTAGAAGATCTGGGGAAGAGAGAACGTGGCATAAAAGAGAAACGTGTATCAGGATCGAATGTGATCATTAGCGTGGTAGAAATGAAGACGATGAACAGTTCTCAGACTTATGCAATGTTTTTCATCTCCACTTCGGAAAATACTCTACAAAAAGAGCAAATATTATTCCCATTGTAGAGATGGAGACAAGGGCTTTCTGGTGTTAGTAGTCATGCCATGAACAGATGTAATTTCAAATCTGAAAAGTAACACAGAATACTGCTTACACATCCTGGTTTTCTTGGCTTCCAATCCAGTGTCCAACAGTGAGCCAGAGGCTATGTAGGTGTTTTGTTTTGTTTTGTTTTTTTCTGTTAGTGTTTTTCTTTCTGGAAAAAGTAGTAGATAATGTCCCAGCAGAAGATGATATAACCTCAGGTCTCATGTAAACAGAAAGTTGATTAGACAAATATAGATGGTTGTGCTAATAAATACTATATTTAAATTTCTTCTTTTTGCTGCTCAGTATTTGTCCCATTTGATTATAACCGTACTCATGGTATTAAAAAGCTTTCACAACAGACTTCAGTGATGAAAATGTTAAGCTTTGCTCAGAGAGATTCTCAGGAAGGGCCTTTCAACTCTAGTAGTTTACAGAAGCATGCATATCAAAGGAGAGAATAGAATCTAGATCATTAGTGGAACACAAAAAACTCCCCACCCAACCCTTGAAAGAGAGCTATGAGAGATATTTTCTAAATAATATAAAACTATAAGCAAAAAAAAAACCCACAAAACATACCTGGTCTAGGTGCCAGTAAATTGTTTTTATTCAGATGTGTGTCTTTGCAGATTTGACTGCTTTTAGGAAAATAATATCATCCCTGTAGTTCCTGGGGCGAAGATGCTGGAAGTTGCCTAATACTCAAGGTTCGGGCTGTTTTTTATGATGAGATCATCATCCTACTCTGTGTCCAGATATGTAAACATATCAGCTTTCCCCATTTCTATTAATTTTGGAGCTGCAAAAATTTGGTTTAAAGATGCATTACTTGTCATTTGACTGTGGGAGCGGTCCCTAGTATTTGTATCTCATATGTAAGAAGTGGATTATATTTCTGAGAAAAAAGAGATACCCTACTGAGATCAAATACCAGAGAATATCAATGAGATTCCATGTTTCATTTTGATATACTGCACAGTAGTCTTACTAAGTGTAACAGAGAAATAAATGGAATGTTTAGTGAGTAAATTATTTCCTTTTCTTCTATTTATTTATGATGATGATTTAATTTAATCAGAATGAAGTAGAATTTGCTTTAATTTTTGTGCAACATGCTGTGTTTCAATGGCTAAAATTTATCCCCCAAGATTGTTGCCACTAACTAGCTGCCGCAGATCACAGGAACATTGTTTTTCTCTGACCTCACCTAACTTCTGCATAGGAATCTCTATGTTCAAAGAAAGGATAAAGAAAACTTTGAATCAAGAGTTAACATGAAGAACTAATGACTCAGTAGATCTAGAATTTAGATACCATGATTTGCAGAAGGTGAAAATTATATTTTTCCAGTCTTACCCTCAGTTCTCCCTAAGTTCTTTTACTTCAGAGAGATGTTTGTATTTTTATGGTGGGTTGACTCTGTCTGGATGCCAGCTGCCCACCAAATCCCCTCTATCACTCACCTTCTGAACTGGACAGGGAAGAGAAAGTACAATGAAACCCATCAAATCAGAGTAAGATAATGAGAAATAAAAACAAATCTTAAAAACACCTTCCCCCCGCCCGTCCCCTCTTCCCGGTCCAACTTTACTCCTGAATTCTTTACCTCCTCCCCCAAATCACTGCACGGGGATGGGGAATGTGGGTTGCGGTCAGTTCATCACACATTGTTTCTGCTGCTCCTTCCTCCTCAAGGTGAGGACTCCTCACACTCATTCCCCTGCTCTGGTGTGGGGACCCTCCTACGGGAGACAGTTCTCCATGAACTTCTCCAATGTGACTCCTTCCCATGGGCTGTAGTTCTTCATGAACTTCTCCAAAATAGGTCCTTTCCATGGGGTGCAGTCCTTCAGGAACAGGCTCCTCCAGTACGAGTTCTCCACTGGGTTACAGGTCCTGACAGAAAACATACTGCTGTGTGGGCTCTTCTCTATTGGGTCCACAGGTCCTGCCAGGAGCCTGCTCCAGCATGGGCTCTCCAAGGGGTCACGGCCTCCTTTGGGCGCATCCACTTGCTCTGGCGTGGGGTCCTCCATGGGTTGCATGTTGCGCTCTGCTCCACCGTTAACCTCCATGGGCTGCAGGAGGACAGCCTGCCTCACCATGGTCTTCACCAGGGGCTGCAGGGGAATCTCTTCTCTGACACCTGGAGCACCTCCTCCCTCTCCTTCTTCACTGACCTTGGTGTCTGCAGAGTTGCTTCTCTCACATATTCTCACTCCTCTCTCTGGCTGCAATTGCTGTTGCACAGGTTTGGGTTTTTTTCCCCTTCCTAAATATGTTATCACAGGGGTGCTACCACTGTCACTGATTGACTTGTCCTTGGCCAGTGGCGGGTTCATCTTGGCTGGCACTGGCTCTATCAATCAGACATAGGGGAAGCTTCTAGCAGCTTCTCACAGAAGCCACCCCTGTAGCCCCCCTGATACCAAAAGAGTGCCATGCAAACCCAATACAGTTTTACAAAGACTTCTTGATTTATTGCTTCATAAAGTATAGTATGTGGTTAAAAATGTAGGACCCTTTATATGAGATCAGTCTCCAAAGACTCTAGTTCAGCTTTGAACATTTTTGTATGGGGCTTGCAAACATAAAAGTGAAAGCAATTTAATGCAAAATTAGGCTGCTATTTAGAATATAGTCTCTTGTTAATAGCTTCATAAATCTTTTGTCTGACTCCGGAGCCAAAAGAGGGGTTTTCATACTTTCAGCAGGTTTTCATTTTACTTACAAGCCTTTGCCTCCCCCAAAAATTCTATTGAACACAGTAATAAAAAGTCCCTGTACAGGAATCCTAGTAGTAGAATATCTAAAAAGGTTTTTTTATTTGTTCCATTAATAGATTTTTTCCCTTATTTGGCACTCTCATTACCGCAGGTCACTGGCAGAAGATACTTCTATCAGGCTGTCTGTGCGCCCTATACACTCCTATTATAGCATTTGATGGCATCTGAGCAGTTGATACAGACACTTCAGAACCTTGAGGTTATTAAAATTCACAAGTACTATTATGTTCTGAGTAAAACATTGAATTTTTTTTCCTTTAAATTTTGCTGAATAATACAAGCCCCATATAGAGCAGTGAATGGTAAAATTTCTGAGAAGAGATCTTTCTGAAAATCTTCAACACGATTTCTGAAAATTTCTCCAACATCATGTACCACACATAGACACAAGTATGCGTTCAGATTTTGTTACAGTGTCACAGATAGAGTTCCAAATCTGACATCTTATTTCTGCTTTTTCTTCCATGTTCCAAAAAAATAATCACTTCACTGTAGGGGCTTGAAGATGCAAAGTATTGCAAGTACTGCAGTATTGCTATTATTCTATTTTATTTTGAAATCTCTTTTGTGTATTAAAATGTTCTTTTAAGCAGTGCATGATGTAGCTGTCTTCTCTGTATAATTCTATTGCAATAGCATGCTGATACTCAAATTAAAGCCTGGGTGTCCACCGCCCTAGGACTTGTACATACATATAATACAAAGAGATCCCTAACTGTATTGCTTACAACATCCCGAGAGACAAAACGGCAATATACAAATGAAAAAATGGGAGAACACAGGATATGGAAATAAAAAGTAACAAGGTCGCTTGTACTTATGCATGAAGGGAATGTAATTTCAAGCTGGGTGTTTTTCAGCTACGCCTTTTTACTTCTATGAACTTCATGAGTGCCTGCCCTTGCTTTTATATTAGGCATATCGGGTCACATATCCTTAGCATGTTCGTTGCACATGGAACTGCTGATAGCACAAAATAAATTATGGAGAAATAATCCATAGCTTTCCTTTCCCCATTTTGCACCAGCTTCTTTAAGAGAGATTTTAGGTAGGATTACACCCTATGATTGTTTTATGTTGAGGATATTTTGTCTGTCATGCCTCTAAAATTGCAGAGTCCCTGTAGAATGTAGAATCATGGAAAAAAATTATGCTTTATTTTAATAGTCTGAAAAATGACTAGGTAAAAATCCTGTTCTCTCCAGTTCTGTGGAAGTGGGTAATTATATGGGACAGCATCCTTTCCGTATTGTCCCTCCCAAAGTCAGGATTCTCCAGAATGTGTCTATCATTCTTACTCTATTTATGTGGCAAAATTATGTTGGCTTTTAATCTTTTTGGTGTTCCAGATATGATGTCAGTGGGGTTAAAGAGGCTTGTTGTCCTTTTAATTTTGCAAAGAAAGGTGATGCAATACTCACACCACATTATGTATTGGTCATAGTTGATCTTAGTTAAGTAAATATTAGTACAAGAGAGCTTATGATTGATCATCAGTCAGTATCAGGAACAATATACAAACAAATAACAATTTACTCTGACACAACGCTAGAACTAGTCTTTATCTTAAATCAACTGTTAGAAAGCTCAAATCAGCTTATTAGTAAAATAAGATTAGAGAAATATCTTTCAGTTACCAAAGTTGTCTTCCCTTGATCCTTTCTTAACAGCTTTGTAACTGTTATTTTTTAGCATATTTCTTCTGCTTACCAAATCTGCTTCCTTATTTACATATGTCACAGCAATAAACCTAGTAACTGCTGTTTTCAAAAAATAAAGTTACAAAAAGTAAAAAAGCACCTTCTTGCCATCTGGTCCTTACCATGATCAGTGAGATATAAAACATCCCTTATAATAGTTTTTCTTCTACTCTAGATGCCTTCTTGGTGTTTGTATGGTACCATTGAGCAGTGACCATTCATCAGCCAATAATGCTGTGTGATAAAATACTAGTGGAATTGATGTAATTAAACTCAATACAAATAAATTATAAGAAATTCCTTTCTGATGATTTATTCAATAGGTTAAAATGTATTTATAATTAAACATACTCTGTGTATTACTAAAAAAGCAAAATATCAGATAAGAACGGTAGGTGTGTTTTCATATAGTGTGAGACATATTTTAGCCATGCATCCTCTCAGGCAGTTATATATTTGGTAAAACTTCATGACCTTCAGAAAAATACTCAAGAAATGCTGTTACTTTGGATAGTTCGCAGAAAAATGGCAGTCAGCTGGGCTGTGCCTCACAAACATTCAGCGTTCTTCATCATAGTCTTAATTAAAGAAATTGAGTATCGGTGTGTAATCAGAAACATTTATAACTTCAAGGTGGGGTGAGAATGCGTTAGCAGCCTCTGGTCACTTTGAGATTGCTGGATCGAAAGTACAGTTTCACCACAATAAATTCTTTGCAACCTTTTTTCAAACTGTTTGATAATATAGTTATGGAATAAACATCTGCATTCATGACAAGTATATGAGAATAAATAAACCATACTGTGAGTCTTGGTTTTAAATGCCTATCTTCTATTGATAGCATTGATACGTATTCTATATACAAACCTTTGTGCATGTAACCATAGTCTAAAATGGATTAAAAACTTGTTATATTTAGTGCAGTTGAAATAACCTGTTAAGTAACCCAAGAGTTAATTCTGTATTTCCACCTGAGAAATTGCACTGCCTCTTTCCTTTATAATGATAGATACCTGAAGTTATCAAAAAGGACAAAACACATTATCACGGGTACAATAGAACTGGCATGTCATTAAACTGCTCCTCATCGGCTAATTTGGGAGCTGATTGAATAAATGCCGCAAAAATCTTTTCCACCTCAAAGGAAAGAAAGTTAATTCTATAGCTATTGTTGATGGACTCATGACTAATTGGAATAGGCAATAATAATCAGGTGTACCATTTTATAGAGTCTACTGGGATAGTAAGCAGCTTTTATATTGACATTTTCAAGCCATGCCAATCTCCCACTCTCCAGCGCTTTCTCATCTGTATCGGAATGTAGACGCGCTGGCTGGTGAGTGCCTGTCCAGTTGGTTGTAGGTTCTTTGTGTTTACTCTCTCACCTAAGCATTTCCAGAGTATGGTAGTAGGTTTTTTTGGAATGCTTGAGGCTGTGTTTTTTTTTGATTTCAGGGATTTTCTTTCTTCATTATTCACCGTTACTGTAGCTGCATCCTCATAGATTGATTTTACACACTGAGAACTGTCACCCAAGTCAGCGGGAGGTCAGAGTACTTAAAGGTTATATTATAAACAAGGGAGATATAAAGGCTCATGTTTTAAATCTGATGGTAAAATGCCATTACTGTGCTTTATTTAAAAAAGGTGGGGGAGGAATCACACCAACAAATAACTTCTGCAAAACTTATATGAAAACAGTGATTTGAAAGGAGATTTATTAGAGTTTTCTACCTGAAAATTAGTTTTCTTTAGATACCTCAGAAATGTGTTGGGGTTTTGGTTTTGGTTTTCTTTTTCCCTCCCCCCCCAGGAAGGCTAACAAATCATATACAGCTTTTACTTATTTCTTAAGGTCTATGTGGCTACAAATTCTGTCTACTTTTCATACTTCCAAACAATAAAATTCCGATAATAGGAAGATTTTTTTCCATAGCTTTATTAACACTTTAATGACCCAAATGAATATGCAAAAAGCATGAAATTTTCTAATTACTAGGAAGTAGTTTTATTTAAAGTGGACTCCAACTACAGAGTGAAAGCAGTCTTGCACAGCATATTTCAAACAAGCCATCTTTCAGCAGATCTATGATAAGTATTCATTTAAAGTAGTGATAATTCTCTGAAATTATCATTGAAGAATGGACTCATAGGACATTTCCCTAGTGTCCATGCTTTCAAGATTGCTCCTGCACTTACTCAAACAACTGCTTTGTGTAAAAACAATATCAAACGTAATGGAGTCAAGAGTGGACAGACTGCTGAGCGCTTTGTTACTGTGGGCTACAATGCCTGTCTTAATCAAATTATTTTCTTCTGAGGCCAACTATAACTTCTGCAGGAAAGGCAATTTAAGAATACAGCTTGAGTTTTGGTGATTTCAAAACACTTTCAAATCACAAGGGAACGGGATTGCATATCTTATTTGAAAAATTGTGTGAACTGCCTGATTGGTAAGAATTAATATATCTTATTTTTTCTTTATGATGACTTGAAAAATCAGGGATTGCTTCTAGTTCTGTTAGATGTCAAAAAAAAAAGAAAAAAAGCAAATTGGGAAGGAAAAGTGCCAGTCATAACATCTGACTAGGAGTGTGTCCATTTTTACATTAGAGAGTGATGGATTTTTCTAGGGTTTGTCACAGAAGTCTCTCAACTTCTTTGCATGACTTTTTTAATAGAGAAATTGTAATCAGTTCCACTTTATTAAAATTGAAAGTGTAAATTTAATTACTTCGACATATTAAAAATTGAAATAAATGTGTAGCTATATATAACTATACATGTTCTCTCTGAGTAAACATATCTATAAATATGTTTAAGCACCTTCTAATTATTTAAAAATAGAAATGACAAATCTTCCTGTTACTGCCTTGGGTATAAGGGTAATAGTTGATTATTCTACAGGTTAGCTGTGCGAGTTCTTTAGAGTAGAATTTGGCAAGAGATAAAAGCACTTGAACTCAAATGTCTGTGCATTAATGTCTACATGTGGAAAGTGTCTGAGCCCTCATTAGGTCAATACCATACCAGCCAATACACTAAATAGAGCCTAGAAATCCATTTAGCTGAAAAGCCAGCCAGTAGCAATGCACTTCACTTGCTTGAGCATTTCCTGGGGTATCTGAGAATGGAATTGTCAGATATGTCAAAAGACCTGTTGAAAGTCACTCCCTTTTGGAGTAAGAGGTGAATTAACTGAATGAAGGATCTATGCTGCCTGCATATGCATATAATTTAGGTGTCTTGGTCTCCTCTTGGTCTTCAACCCAGTGTCGGGACTGAATTCAACAGTTAGTTGCTTAAATAGAAGTGTCCAGAGCCATAGGAGATGTCCTAGGATATACAAACAGCTCCAACAACTCCATCGCATAAAACTTACAGAAAATGTTTTTCTTTCTGTTAAGAGAGGTAAACTGTTTTAAGATGTCTAAATGTCACTATATTCCTATTTTTAAATAATCAAATCAAGAATCAAGTCCTTGGGGCTCAATCTAGCTACATACTTGTAGGCATCAACTGGCATTTGACATTGACAAAAGCCTCTGTGAGGCTCTTAAAGATCATGGATGACCTGGGGCCTTCTGGATCAGCAGCTAGATTATCTATTGGGTAGAATATCTCGAGTGACCCTAGCAACCCAGGTATGGCTAACTGAATCATAACCTACATGCCCCTGAGAGCTCCAAAATTGTATCTTTGGGTATAGTTCCTTGACCACAGGTCACTTGCTCAAGAAGACTAACAGTGACCAGGAGTACTTGCAGAACAGGTGTCAGGAAAACCACTTTTCTTTGCTAGTTTCTCTATAAATACCTTTAGAGAAGGAAAAAGCCAGTAAAGCATTATTTTTTATTTAGAGTAACAGAACATAGGCTGTTGTAAGACCAAGGAAAGAGTCCTTTTGTTGTAGGAGATTTTGCTATTGCAACTCTTGGAAGTTACACAGAATCACAGAATTGTAGGGGTTGGAAGGCACCTTCAGAGATCATCTAGTCCAAACCCCCTGCCAGAGCAGGTTCACCTACAGCAGGTTGTGTATCTCCAGAGGAGACTCCACAACCTCTCTGGGCAGCCTGTTTCAGTGCTCTGGCACTCTCAAAGTAAAGAAGTTTTTCCTCACGTTGAGGTAGAATTTCCTGTGCTCCTGCTTGTGTCCATTGCCTCTTGTCCTGTCACCAGGCACCACTGAGAAGGGTCTGGCCCCATCCTTTTGACACCCACACTTTAGATATTTATAAATATTGATAAGATCCCCTCTCAGTCTTCTCTTCTCCAGGCTAAACAGACTTAGGTCTCTCAGCCTTTCCTCATAAAAGAGGTGCTCCAGTCCCTTGATCATCTTTGTAGACCCCTCCTGGACTCTCTCCAGTAGTTCCTGTTCCTTCTTGAACTGAGGGGCCCAGAACTGGACAGAGTCCTCCAGATGTGGCCTCACCAGGGCAGAGTAGAGGGGGAGGATGACCTCCCTCGACCTGCTGGCCATGCTCTTTTTAATGCACCCACCTGAGGAGACCATTGGTCTTCTTGGCCACAAGGGCACATTGTTGCCTCATTTTCAACTTGTTCTCTGTTACTTTATAGTACAGAAGTAATAGGGATACCTGAGGTGACCTTGGTAACTACAACTTTTCCATGACTGTTACTTGTGTGAGTCTTGCCATAAAAGGAGCTATTCCCCAGAATTTTTCATGTGCGGGTGACAAGGTATTGCTCCAGGGTTAAATGTTTAATAAAAAGTAATGGTAAAGCGGGTATATCCTAGACTATATATTTCATGTGAAATGCTATATTCCTAGAATTAAAATGTAAAGGTTCATTTGACTGTTGAAGGAAGGTGAATAAACTCAATTAAAACATTTTATAAGATATTTTCATAAACTAATTTTTAGTTTATAAAGACTATACTGCTTGTACCATTAGAACTAGCAAAAAGAGCCACCATCCCAGAACATGTCTCAAATCATGAATTCTGTCCAGAACAGAGCGTTGATGCTTAGGAAAAACAGAAAGACGATCAATAAAAGATTTTTTTCCCCTTTCAAATATCCAAAAGTTGAATACACATGAGCTGAAAAGTTGAAACAGCAAAAATCTGTCTTTCTTTTCAATAAAAGTAGTTTGAACGATTGCTGTTTTTTGGTTTCTTTCTGAAGCAGGAAGGAAGAATACTTGCAATTATTTGCTAATAGGAGCATTCCTCAGTTTCAAAATTAGGTAAACGAGTATTCTTTGATTCATTCAGAAGTTTTCCTAAACAGTTCTGTCATGTTTGTGCTGAGTTTCTTTAAGCATTTCACTGTTGTGAAATAACAAAACCTATGGAAATCTGAGGCTGACAAACTGTTACTATCTCTCTCCCAATTTCCCTTGATGGATTTAAATAACACTATGCAATCAAAATCAGAGAAGGTTGTTTGATAAATGTGGAATGGTTTATGCAATCTGTCTTAACGCTTGGTATCTCAGTGGCTGCCAAAGTGTCTCAATTAATTGGTTCTATTTTTACATATAAACAATGTCTCCTGCTTGAAATTTTCTGATCAGTAAGCTTCCGTCACTTTCCAAAGTTCAACAAATAGATGGATCCAGCAATGCATCTCATGATAAAATCAGTATCTTTGGTTACATCTTTTACCCACTATCTTTCTTCGGGGACTGGAATCTGTAGAAACAATGCTAAGTATGAATCACTCACAGTTACTCATCCATGAATATAAATATATAATTTTTAAGATACAGTGTCATTAATATGTGATTTCAAAGCCGATTTGTTACAATAACTTTGGGGGTAGAAGTTAACAGCCACTGAGATTATGAGCTGGAAGTGAAAACCTTTTCAGAGAAAAGAGAAATACTAATTTCAGTTAATAACTTGCAATTTTTCAGATTATTATCTATTTTATAACTTATTATCTTCTTCTGGTAAACAGTAGAAAAGCTACTCCAAGGTTTTTAATGGCTGTGTTATCAGACTTGAGTTTCATCTGTGTGCACCCGTTTGTTAAGTCCTTGGATTTACCTATGTGCAAAGACTTTGCATATGCTTCAAGTGTTGTAGTTTCTTCAGGGCATCTCCCTGCACAATGGCATGTAGGACATGATTATCCATATTTCTGAGTTCCTGAAGTGCTGTATTACATTCTAAGTTCTCGACGAGCTGTATGTTTTGTGCAGCTCTCAGTGTGTCACCTGAGGTACCTGCTCATCTGAGTACTAAAGTTTTTCTGATATAGCCTTCCCGCTGTGCAATTTAAGCAGATCATAGATCCCTGGATTTACTGTTATCCTGTAGGAAACACACTTGTACTATTTTTTTTTTCTCTTATTCTGTGGTTGTGAGTACAAAAAAGTTAAATAAACTCAAAAGCAAACATCCATCTAGGTGGATGTATGCAACTGGTACGAAGGGATTCGGTGCCGAGGCTATTTTTATTGCTGTTGTTATCTTGGCCACAACTGAATACTCAAGCACATCTGTGGTGGGCTGAACTTGGTTGGCTGCCAGACCCCCACCCAACTGCTATCTAGCTCCCCCTCCTCAAGAGGACAAGGGGAGAAAAGACTAAAAAATTCATAGGTTGAGATGAAGACAGAGAGATCACTTACCAATTACCGGTAAGAGTCAAAACAGACTCAGCATGGAAAATTAATTTATTGCCAAATAAAAATAGGGTAGCATGGTGAAAAACGAGGACAAAAACTTCTCCCCAGGCTCAACTTTGCTCCTTCAATTCCTATCTCCTCCACTCTCCTCCCCGCAACCCCGAGCGGTGCAGAGGGATGGGGAACGCGGGCTGCGGCCAGGCCGTAACAGCTCCGCTCTGCCGCTCCTGCCGCCTCACGCCTCCGCCAGCCTCGGTCCTTCCCGCGGGCTGCAGCCCCGCAGGATAACCCTGCTCCTGCCTGGGGAATCTCTGCCCCGGCGGCTGCGGCACCGCCTCCTCCCCGCCTTCTTCTCTTACTCTGCTGCTCACAGAGTTGTTTCTCGTCCTTTTTTACCTCACACTCTGTAGGGCAGCCTTTTGCTCGCTCTTAAATACCTTTCCGCCCAGGCGCCCTTACCGTGGCTGCGGGGCTCAGCCGGGCCCTGCGGGGGGTCGGTCGGAGCCGGCTGGAACCGGCTGTGTCCGGCCCGGGGCAGCCCCGGCCTCTCCTCACAGAGGCCGCCCCGCAGCCCCCGCTGCTGACGCCTGGGCACCGGCACCCGGTACAACACGTCTGACTTAAAAACTACTTTTAGTGAAAGACTGTTAGACATGCAATGGAATTGTGCAGTTTGATTTGCCGCAGAGAACAGCTGTTTACACAGAAGTGTTCTCACATGATGAAAGAGTAAGAAAAAAAGACATTTGCCAGATGCTGACGGTACCGAGTTTCTAAACTTTTTTTTTCCCCTAGCTGAAGCATTTGCTAATATTAATGAAATACTTCAATTTGATGAAGTGAAGTTTTTCTTACAGCCAGGTAGCTAATTATTTCCAGAGCACTTTTAAGTCACTCCATCTGTTTCTTGGTTTGGGTGGGTGGTAGTTGTTGAATACTGGTTAGATTTAAACAAACAACTTAAACTCCTTGAAAAATTAGTATTTCATGCCAAATGGATCAGTCTGCATTCTCTGTGCACTGGCTGGACAATGGGACTCTGAAAACAATTTCCCCTAGAGAACCATTTTTAATAAAGAAGAAAATAATATAAAGTAGTAATGTCTGAAAGTCAATATGCACATTGAGACAATTTGTAACTATAGAGAGAATAGGTTAACAGGGAATTATTATGAGGATTTCTTTACATGTTTAAACAAGCGCATTGTATCAGGAATTGGGAGGGAAAAAGACTGAATTGTGCTCTGTACTCATGAGGTTGAACTGTTTGAACCACTATTCAGAGTATTTATTCCTAATCCTTTCTCCTGCCTTTCTCTTGGTGCTCCAGAAAAGGATATTATGCAAGGTTGGGGGACCTTAAATAGCCATTTTTCCTTTCCTACTGAAGCTGAACACCAACTCCCAGCTGTTTGCAATGTAGAGGGGGCTGGAGGGGAAGGGGGAAATGGTTACTCTGTCACTTAGAACTCTGGGGAGAAAGGGAAGGAGTTGGATGGCCTTTCCTTAGAGTTTGTAGAATGTCCCATATTCCTAACAGTGGGTCCATGTTGTTCAGGAAAAGTGATTGAGAAAAAAAAAACCCACCAACCTCCAGGTGTCAGATTTCTTGTCTGCACTCTGACAAAGCTGGATGTGACTGTATGTTTTGGGCTAATTGACATATGGTATACTTTCAGTGTCTGTTTCTTCCTTTTTTTCCCTGTTTTGCTGAGGATGTTTGGGTTAAAAAGTCCTGACTACTGTGTATCTGTATGCCTGGAAATCTCTAACACATGGCTTGCAGACAGTTGTGGGTTTGTTGTTGTTGTAATTTTCACCACTCCTTCCCTGTTTGCCGGAAAGAGAAGTGTCCTCGTTTCAGCTGGGAAAGAGTTAATTTTCTTTGTAATGATTGCTGTGACAGGAATGTCAATAATGCATATTGTTTTAATTGTTGCTGGGTGATGTTTATACTTCACAAGGACTCTTTTCAGCTTCCCATAGAAGCTGAGGAGGACCATAGACAGAATAATGGAATACCCCGTGGAATATTCTGTACCACAGATGTCATGCTCAGTGTATAAATGGGGGTTGGTGGGGGGTGTGTGTGGTGGAAGTCCATGGTCACAGCTTGGAAAGGTACTGGTTCACTGGGTGGTGAGAGTTACTTGCATCATCATTGTTATTGGTTTATTGTCCTTTTCTGTTGCTGTTCTACTGAACTGTCTTTATCTCAACCCACGAGTTTTTTTTTTTTCTTTTCCTTTTCCTTTCTTTTTGCCCTCTTCTCCCAGCCCATCTGGGGTGAAGGGGGAGAACTGTGCGAGCAGCTGTGTGGCCCAAGCTGCTGGCTGGGGTCAAGCCACGACAATAAGATATAAAGTTATTTGGTCTACAGGCCAAATGGAAAACTCCTCCTATGGTCTGCCACAGTAGATTTAGGATTTAGGCACACTTACATTTTAAAAACAGTTCCCAATGTTTTGCAGTCTTGAATTTCTTTAATGTCATCAGTACTTGCTTATGTAACTCAAAATAGAGTTGCAATATTTACCACTAAATATTGCTATAGGATTTGTTGATGGTTCTTCACATTTAAAAATGAGGTTATAAGAATGCATTTATGCTTGTGTCTACAATGTCCCTAACAAACATGAGCCTTTTAAAAAATACCTTCTTTCTTTTGATACCTGCTTGGCACACTGAAATGGCAATCTAGACTCCATCTTGCTTCACTTAATCAAAAGCGTAATCACCAGTTAAAAAAAGCTCTCAGTAGAAATTCTGCAGGCCGTTGGCCAGTAAGTTGCTATAGATCGTCTCTCTTTGACCTTACAAATTTAATTTAACAAACTGCTGCATCTACACAGGAAGCATACAGTACATTGCACTCTTTCCAGGAAGGATTGCCTTTTCTAAGATGAAAGGTTACTCCAGATGAGAACCACAAGAGCCACATGCTGAATTAGGAGCCACTGAGAAGTAGTTAAGTGGGAAATGCTGTGGGAGAGGAAGGCTTTAAAATAACCTCAGCCTGTGAGTTGGCCACTCTGCTCAGCGCAGCCAGAAGACAGCTCTCCGTTCCCCATCGCAAGCTGGAGCCCTGTCTGTCCTTTTCCTGTTTGAGCATTATCACTTCAATTTGGCTACTTTTCTGAGATACAGGTTACTTAATTTCCTTTGTTTAGCAGAGGGGAATGAGACTCATGGTCCCTTTCTTTTGGCAGTGTGAATCAGCCCACAAATTGTATGGTTTGAGTTTTTCTGGTAGATCGCAGACCACTCGGTGACAGGTTAAGTACTTATTGATAACAACATTCACTTCAGTAAAGAGAAGACACGGAGGCTTCTATGTAGAAAATAAGTGAATTACACTTCTACTTAAAGTCATATTTACCAATTTCAAAATATATTTTATATTGAAAATTATAAACATGTATCTGGAGTATATTAAGTAAATTTAAAAATCTTAATATTATCTTTGGCACGTTGTCCCATGAATTGAGAACTTGTATCTTCAGGAAGCTTTCTCAAGTAGTTGAATGATCTTTCTTACCACTTCCATTTTTTTCTGACGTAGCAATTCCTAGCTATTACTTTGAGGACTCTTACGACTTTGACGTGTTCATTCACTGTAGACTGTTTCTCATCTAAAACTACTCAGTTATCTGGAATTTTACTTTTGCTCCTATATCTCCAGGTTGACACAGCGTCTTTTTCTTTGAAGTTCCTATTTGCTTTACTCTAGTGCTCCTGTTTTGAATCACAGTTCTGCTTCCTTTTCTAATTAACTAAACAACACGAGAAAACTGTGTCCAGATACAAAATTACCTACGATAAATTTTCAGCTTATGCAGTCTTAGTCCTCAGAAACTATCCATTTAAAGCTTAGCAGTGGTTCTCATTTCTTTTTGTTCAGCCCTAAAGCCCTAAAGATCATCTCACTAACATCTGTCTGCTTCTGTTTGGCTTCTTCCAAACCTAGTAGCAGCATCATACAAATCCTTGTCTTCATTGGCTCCTTTTCATTGAATAACACTTTGTTCCTTTTCATTGAATAATGCTTGTCAGAGGTTAACACGGCTCATTAAGCACTAGGGAAAATGCTAAATATTTGACTAAACCTTACACTTTTAACATTTGAATCATTATTAAAAAAATGGATGTAACAAGTTGCAATTAGAGTTATGTTGTAAAATTACACTATATGTGAATGCATTCAATTGACATCACTGAAACAAAAATAATACTTTGTTTGGTTTAGTTATTTACTGCACATGAGAAGAATCTAGGTGCAGTGGTAAATCATTGACAGGACTCAAAAGTGTGTGGATTCTCTGACATCCCAAATCTGAGTTGCAACGTTGAGAGTGTGTATGTATTTTCCTTCATTTTTAGGAATGCTAGTGTACATTTCCTTCCAATGAGACAATCTTGCTGTAAAGGGAGTTATTCCCTAGAATTTTTCATGTGTGGGAGACAAGGTATTTCTCCAGGGTTAGATGTTTAATACAAAGTAATGGTAAGGGAAATATATTTGCAATTATAGCAAAATGCATTATTTGTAGTATCATTTCCAGGCAAAACATAGCATACTGTAATGCTGCATTTTTTAACACAAATGGAAAAAACAAATTCTTGGCATAAATTCTATTACCATAATGATGTAGACATTTTGTTAACACATTGTAATTTCAGGTTCCATAAATACAATGTTGTACATTAAATTTTATTCCAGAATATGCAGAATAATTTTTATTATAACCTGATAAAATAAATAACAAATATAACATTGTTGTATTCCTTTCTATACAGGAGCTGCATAGATTTCATTGTACTAACGTAGTCATTTAGTTAAATCGCTTTGAAAGTGACACTAAATTCTTTGGATTTTTTGACGTATTATATGTATTAACCACAAATATCTCCCTTTCAAAAATTGTTTTTCTTGCTTTTCCTTTGTTTCTTTGCTTTTTAAATGAATAGGAGACAGAGAAGAAAGAAATAAATATTAAATTACATGTACAGCTCTACTTATTCTTTTACAATTCTAATCTTTTAATACAGAAATGAAATGCTCAAATTCTGAACATCGGATCACTAAAGTGTTTCCTCTGATTCAATCTGGGAACCTGAATATTGCATCAAGCTTACAGTCAGGATAAGGGTACACATTAAAATTATGAACAGAAGATTGTTATTGCTGGAAATGTAAAAAATGAACAGGGGTTCATCTCTTCATACATCATAATTTACACCGCTCAAATGATTTTATAGGCAAAAAACTTATACAAGGTAAAAAAATATTAGATAATATGTCACAAAATCAAAAAAAAAAAGAGAGATATGTAGATGTGTAGGACAACTGAGATCTCTGATGGAGCCTGGAATTCCATTCTAGCAGGTGATCATAGTTAAAATCCCAAATCAGATGTGGCACAAGGGCTAAGATCCAAAGTTAATTTTCCACTAAATTTGGATCAAACAAACGACAACCAAGATTACCTTTCATAGTTGTTAAGGCACGGAAGCTTTCTGAATCTGCTTTATGGGCAATTCCAGAGTGTCATCTCTCATGGAATGTGTGCTATTTATTTAAGAGACTCCTATGTAAACAAAAACATTGAATTTAAAATGTATTTTTAAAAAAATTAAAGGAAAAAAATATGTCTCAAAGTATATGGTTTTAAAATTTCATTCAGGGGGTTTAAATTGTGATAGCCGGTCATGCTTTCAGATAATTTTAGGAGCAGAGGAAGGTAGCTGATCCTGAAAACAGCATAATGTCATCATTATGATGATCTATATTTGCTTGAATCAGCAGATTCATATTACTGAAGGTTTTGCTTAACAGTAAACATACTAAAAAAGGAAACCCGAGTGCAGTCATTCTATTGATTTTTTTTTTCTAAGAAGCCATGAGAATATTGAAAGAAAATTTTTATTTTTTTCAAGATCATTTTAACTAGATGTGGAAATCTTGAAAATATTATATCACATTATTATCTGTAGAAGTTATGTAGTGGAACTCTTTGCTATGCTAATAAGAAAGTGTGAATTTTAGACAATTTACTTGCCTGTAAAAGATGCTTATCACAAGCAGGCTGTGTAAACCTTCTGTGCTATTTATTAGGTTTGTAAAGCTGAATTGAAAATTTCATGGGGAAAAAAAATGAAATTACTATTGGAACAACTTTCCATCACATTATTTAGGATTTGGATCTTCTGGTCAAAATGAAATCAGATAAGCACATTTTAAAATTAAACCAGTAGACCGTCATGCAGATCTGGTAAAGCTAATAGGGTCATTGATACAACTACAACACGTGGGTAGGCTGCTTACAGATAGAGAGTAAAGAGCACCAAGTCAGGCTAGAAGAACTATCATCCTTTTCTTCATCAGCCTTCACCATTGCATATGTGCAGAGAGGAGCAGTTACTCAGTCCCTGAGTCTATCAGAGGAAATGCAAAAACCTAATCATAGTGATCTCTGGCATGGTATATTTTTGTTACACATAATGTCTCAACTCTTTTACTGAAAAAAGTAGTAAAAGAAAAGGCCTGAGATAGCAATTGATTTTGTGGGGCCATACATTGAAGAACTAATTAGTGCGCACTGTTCTTTTGAAAGTAATCGTAAACATTTTGAAAAAAATCTCAGTCCTCTCTATTTCAGGTGTATAAGCTGATATTCCAATGTTCCGGATTATTTGTAGCACAAGAAATTTTGTAATCTTCATGACGTTTTTAAGAGTTACTGCGGCCTCTTGCACAGTCTGCAGATATCCAATT